>NW_027195266.1:52500-243492 GCF_038502225.1 Cherax quadricarinatus
GAGAGTGGGCGGAGCTTATTCATAGTCTATAAGGCCATGACATGAGAGTGGGCGGAGCTTATACATAGTCTCTAAGTTCATGACATGAGAGTGGGCGGAGCTTATACATAGTGTCTAAGGCCATGACATGAGAGTGGGCGGAGCTTATTCATAGTCTATAAGGCCATGACATGAGAGTGGGCGGAGCTTATACATAGTCTCTAAGTTCATGACATGAGAGTTGGCGGAGCTTATACATAGTGTCTAAGGCCATGACATGAGAGTGGGCGGAGCTTATTCATAGTCTATAAGGCCATGACATGAGAGTGGGCGGAGCTTATACATAGTCTCTAAGGCCATGACATGAGAGTGGGCAGAGCTTATACATAGTCTCTAAGTTCATGGAATGAGAGTGGGCAGAGCTTATACATAATCTCTAAGGCCATGACATGAGAGTGGGCGGAGCTTATACATAGTCTCTAAGTCCATAACATGAGAGTGGGCAGAGTTTATACATAGTCTCTAAGGCCATGACATGAGAGTGGGCAGAGTTTATACATAATCTCTAAGGCCATGACATGAGAGTGGACAGAGTTTATACATAGTCTCTAAGGCCATGACATGAGAGTGAGCGGACTTTATACATAGTCTCTAAGGGCATGACATGAAAGTTTACCTGTAGTTTACCTGGAAAGAGTTCCGAGGGTCAATGCCCCTGCGGCCCAGTCTGTGACCAGGCCTCATGGTGGATCAGAGCCTGAACAACCAAGCTGTTACTGCTGGCTTCACACAATCCAACGTACGAGCCACAGCCCGGCTGGTCAGGTACCGACTTTATGTGCATGTCCAGTGCCTGCTTGAAGACAGCCAGGGGTCTATTGGTAATCCCCCTTATGTATGCTGGGAGGCAGTTGAACAGTCTTGGGCCCCTGACATTTACTGTGTAGTCTCTTAACTTGGTAGTGACACCCCCTGTTTTCATAGGGGGAATGTTGCATCATCTGCCGAGTCTTTTGCTTTCATAGTGAGTGATTTTCGTGTGAAAGTTTGGTACTAGTCCCTCTAGGATTTTACAGGTGTAAATAATCATGTATCTCTCCTGCCTGCATTCCAGGGAGTACAGGTTCAGGAACTTCAGGCGCTCGCAGTAATTGAGGTGTTTTATCTCAATCATGTGTGCTGTGAAGGTTCTCTGTACATTTTCTAGGTCAGCAATTTCACCTGCCTTGTTGTTAGTGTGCAGCAATATTTCAGCCTAGGTAGAACAAGCGACCTGAAGATTGTCATCATGGGCTTGGCATCCCTAGTTTTGAAGGTTCTCATTATCCATCCTTACATTTTTCTAGCAGCTGCGATTGATACAATGTTATGGACCTTGAATGTGAGATCCTCTGACATAATCACTCCCAGGTCTTTGACGTTAGTTTTTCGCTCTATTTTATGGCTGGAATTTGTTGTATACTCTGATGAAGTTTTAATTTCCTCATGTTTAGCAATTGAAATTTCTCATCATTGAACTTCATATCGTTTTCTGCAGCCCATCCAAATTTGCTCTTAAGTGCCTGCACACTGTAGCCAAAGCATAAGTCTTATCATCTTATGAGCAAGAGATTGTAATAACTCACTACAGTGGATACATTACAAATCTTTTCATGGAACATTGCTTCCATCAGGAAGCGGTTGCCTGACTTACATCATATTAGTGCAACCAAGAATATTGATGTCATCTGTTTGCAGGAATGTAGACTGAAAGATGGAGCACCTCCACCAAAGTTGCCTGGATATGCAGCTTATAACCTAAGGTCAACCAACTGTTGTGTGATGTATGTCAGAAAGAACTTGCCACATTCACTCCTTTCCTTGCAGAGTCGAGTTAACATGCAGTATCATGGTGTCAAAGCATATGCAGGCGATTTTTCCATAAACATTTTTAATCTCTATGCCCCAGCGAACCAGCTTCGCATCAATAGTGAACCTACCATCATTCTTGGAGATTTTAATACCAGACATAAGAATATTGGTGGGTCTATAACAAACACCAAGGGAACTAAATTAGTGAAATTGCTAAATGAGCATGATAATGTTCGAATTTTGGGCACTACTGAGCCTACTCATATATCTGTGCTTTGGATATGAACTAGACATATAATCTAGTGATACCAGAGAATAGCAGAATACAGTGTTGTAGTAGCAACTAACCAGTATTATAATGGTACTTAGTGGAGTGGAGTGACTTTCATTAGTTTCTTTTTCTTGAAATACCAGACGTTACTGTGAATTTCATATAACCTGTAGTTACCAGCGGTCGCAATATACACAACGAGAAGCAATTATTACTACAGAAAAAGCGCCCTTCCTCCAAAATTTGCACCAGTCAACTATAGTGATAATATAGCATTTATTGTGGTGGAGACGGAAAAAAAAAAAAAACAAAAAAAAAAAAAATAGAGAAGCTAGATACAGCGATTGATAAACAAGGGTGGAGGCTCGACCGTTCGTCATTGTAGGAGTGCCAGCAGTCACCGGCTCTTCAACACGCAAGTTATACTTTTGTATCAATCAAATCACATATTACTAGGGTAGATAATTTCCAGTAGATCCTTCATGTGTTAGCTCAAATCACCGACCAGTATGGTTTAAATAAGTGACCCACTGATCAGATCAGATAGACTGGTCCGAACCCTTGACTGGTCCGAACCCTTGACTGGTCCGAACCCTTGACTGGTCCGAACCCTTGACTGGTCCGAACCTTGGACTGGTTTCAAACGGTTTCGTTGTGCACCACCTAGCAGGTTATTAATAGAATATTCAAGAGGTTGCTAGTAGAATTGCAGTAAATCAACCATTCAAATCATTATGAAGCTGTGTGTAGTCTGTGGTCAGTCAAACAAACGGGCTTCCACATGCATAAATTGTCATTTCTGTGGAAATTGGTGTCACGCCCCTTGTGCAGATATCCAAGAACTAGCTACAAGCAGTATTAAAACAGGGAAGTGTTTTTGGGTATGCCCAAATGAGATAAATCTGTGGACTAAAATCACAAGGGTATTAAAAGAGGTCAACATCAAAGCTGCTTTCATAGAAAACCTGGAAGCTTTCTACAACAGATGGGAACATAAAAAGTCCGGGCTGAATGGTACTGCCCTTGATACTGGCCATGTAGTCAGAAACTGTAAGGCTGGAGATGATGTCCTGGTAGTCAGTAAATGGGGGGCTGATAGTGCTGTCCTGGGAGACAGTAATGGGGAAGCTGGAGGTGCTGTCCTGGGAGACAGTAATGGTGAAGCTGGAGGTGCTGTCCTGGGAGACAGTAATGGTGAAGTTGGAGATGCTGTCCTGGGAGACAGTAATGGGGAAGCTGGAGATGCTGTCCTGGGAGACAGTAATGGTGAAGCTGGAGATTTTGTCCAGGTAGTAGGGAATTATACGCAGGAAGGAATACATATAAATGACCCCATAGGGGACAGGAGCCATAGTAGGGAAACAAGTGTAGTCAAAGATAAGATAAAACCAATATTGCAAACTAGAAATACCGCAGGAAATAGCAAACAAGAGGACTCCACTAGCAATAGTGAGGATATATTACCAAAAACAAATGGTGGGAGCTCCATTGTTGGTGCTAGGGAGGATAGAAGTAAGACAGGGAAACATGCACCAACAGGGAATACAGTCACAGAAACCCAAGGCAAACGGAAACCAAGCCTGTGCACATACTATGCACTCGGTATCTGCTGGCATGGGAAATCTGGAAAAACAGATGGGACGTGCAACTATGACCACCCTAGGAAATGCCATGCCCATATGACAACAGGAAAATGCAAACTCCCTTCCTGTAAGCATTTTCACCCTGAACTGTGTACCTCTTCAGTACAGGAAAGACTGTGCTATAACTTAAATTGCCAGGCATACCATCTAAAGGGGACAAAAAGATACAAAACATCCAGGCCATGGGAAAACCTGGGTAGCCACAGCCACTCAAGAGGGAGAGGTTTTTTAGTGCCAGGAAGGAAAAAAAACTGGCAGGAAATGGCAGAAATCGTACACCAAATCCAGTCATTCCTGGAGTGGAACCACAGTCGATGGCCTCCACTCCAAACCAACAGATACAGATACTAATGCCGGAAAAAAAATCCCCCCCCAGTACCAACAATACCACCAGTCCGATAACATTCTTCTTTGCAAATATACAGGGTCTAAAGCCAGCAACAAACAACAAAATACCTTTCATCCGTGGACTGCTTGCAGAGGCAAAGGCAATGTTCGCGGCTTTCACTGAGACCCACATAAAGGATCACTTGGACAACGAAATATGGATCCCAGGTTACAACCTATACAGATGTGACAGAGTGAACAGGCAAAAGGGGGGGGTTGGCCTGTACATTGCAGAGTCACTTGTTTGCACAGAACTGCTAAATGCCTCAAATGATGTAGTGGAAGTTTTAGCAGTAAAGGTCGAGAACCTAAACCTAGTCATTGTGATAGTCTACAAGCCTCCGGATGCAACATCCCAGCAATTCCAGGAACAGCTGTTAAAAATTGACCACTGTCTGGAAAACCTTCCAGCTCCTGCACCCAACATCTTGCTCCTGGGGGATTTCAACTTAAGGCACCTAAAATGGAGGAATATAGCAAATAATATTGTTGCAGAAATAACACCAGGAGGCAGCTCTGATGAAAACTCACACTCACGCGAGCTTTTAAATCTCTGCACAAAATTCAATTTAAACCAGCAAATAATAGAGCCTACTAGACTGGAGAATACACTAGACCTCATCTTCACTAACAATGATGATCTGATAAGAAATATCACCATATCAAAAACAATATACTCAGATCACAACATAATTGAGGTTCAGTCATGTATGCGCGGAGCCCCAGACCGACATAATGAGATTAGTCACGAGGGAGCATTCACCAAATTCAACTTCAATAACAAAAACATAAAGTGGGACCAAGTAAACCAAGTCCTAACCGATATAAGCTGGGAAGATATACTAAGCAACACAGACCCCAACTTATGCCTAGAACAGATTAACTCGGTGGCACTCGATGTATGCACAAGGCTTATTCCTCTAAGAAAAAGGAGGAGTAGATGTAAAACAGAAAGAGACAGGCGCTCCCTTTACAGGCGACGGAAAAGAATAACAGAGCGGCTAAAAGAGGTCAATATATCTGAAATGCGTAGGGAGACACTGGTCAGAGAAATAGCAAGCATCGAACTTAAGCTAAAAGAATCCTTTAGGAGTCAGGAATCGCGGGAAGAACTAAAAGCCATAAATGAAATCGAAAGAAACCCAAAGTATTTCTTCTCCTATGCCAAATCAAAATCGAGAACAACGTCCAGTATTGGGCCCCTACTTAAACAAGATGGGTCCTACACAGATGACAGCAAGGAAATGAGTGAGCTACTCAAGTCCCAATATGACTCAGTTTTTAGCAAGCCGCTAACCAGACTGAGAGTCGAAGATCAAAATGAATTTTTTATGAGAGAGCCACAAAATTTGATTAACACAAGCCTATCCGATGTTATCCTGACGCCAAATGACTTCGAACAGGCGATAAACGACATGCCCATGCACTCTGCCCCAGGGCCAGACTCATGGAACTCTGTGTTCATCAAGAACTGCAAGAAGCCCCTATCACGAGCCTTTTCCATCCTATGGAGAGGGAGCATGGACACGGGGGTCGTCCCACAGTTACTAAAAACAACAGACATAGCCCCACTCCACAAAGGGGGCAGTAAAGCAACAGCAAAGAACTACAGACCAATAGCACTAACATCCCATATCATAAAAATCTTTGAAAGGGTCCTAAGAAGCAAGATCACCACGCATCTAGAAACCCATCAGTTACACAACCCAGGGCAACATGGGTTTAGAACAGGTCGCTCCTGTCTGTCTCAACTATTGGACCACTACGACAAGGTCCTAAATGCACTAGAAGACAAAAAGAATGCAGATGTAATATATACAGACTTTGCAAAAGCCTTCGACAAGTGTGACCATGGCGTAATAGCGCACAAAATGCGTGCTAAAGGAATAACAGGAAAAGTCGGTCGATGGATCTATAATTTCCTCACTAACAGAACACAGAGAGTAGTCGTCAACAGAGTAAAGTCCGAGGCAGCTACGGTGAAAAGCTCTGTTCCACAAGGCACAGTACTCGCTCCCATCTTGTTCCTCATCCTTATATCCGACATAGACAAGGATGTCAGCCACAGCACCGTGTCTTCCTTTGCAGATGACACCCGAATCTGCATGACAGTGTCTTCCATTGCAGACACTGCAAAGCTCCAGGCAGACATCAACCAAATCTTTCAGTGGGCTGCAGAAAACAATATGAAGTTCAACGATGAGAAATTTCAATTACTCAGATATGGTAAACATGAGGAAGTTAAATCTTCATCAGAGTACAAAACAAATTCTGGCCACAAAATAGAGCGAAACACCAACGTCAAAGACCTGGGAGTGATCATGTCGGAGGATCTCACCTTCAAGGACCATAACATTGTATCAATCGCATCTGCTAGAAAAATGACAGGATGGATAATGAGAACCTTCAAAACTAGGGAGGCCAAGCCCATGATGACACTCTTCAGGTCACTTGTTCTATCTAGGCTGGAATACTGCTGCACACTAACAGCACCTTTCAAGGCAGGTGAAATTGCCGACCTAGAAAATGTACAGAGAACTTTCACGGCGCGCATAACGGAGATAAAACACCTCAATTATTGGGAGCGCTTGAGGTTCCTAAACCTGTATTCCCTGGAACACAGGAGGGAGAGATACATGATTATATACACCTGGAAAATCCTAGAGGGACTAGTACCGAACTTGCACACGAAAATCACTCATTACGAAAGCAAAAGACTTGGCAGACGATGCACCATCCCCCCAATGAAAAGCAGGGGTGTCACTAGCACGTTAAGAGACCATACAATAAGTGTCAGGGGCCCGAGACTGTTCAACTGCCTCCCAGCACACATAAGGGGGATTACCAACAGACCCCTGGCAGTCTTCAAGCTGGCACTGGACAAGCACCTAAAGTCAGTTCCGGATCAGCCGGGCTGTGGCTCGTATGTTGGTTTGCGTGCAGCCAGCAGCAACAGCCTGGTTGATCAGGCTCTGATCCACCAGGAGGCCTGGTCTCAGACCGGGCCGCGGGGGCGTTGACCCCCGGAACTCTCTCCAGGTAAACTCCAGGTAAACTCCAGACAAAATGAATATTGGTGGTAGCTTACTCTGTTGGATAATAGGATACCTGTCAAATAGAGTATCCTCTGTCCTTTATCAAGGCTTTAGAAGTGAGTCTAAAGAAATGTCTTTAGGTACACCGCAGGGAGGAGTTCCTTGTCCCATGCTATTTAATATTCTGATTAATTCTCTCCTAAATGCTCTACCTGCCTCACCTAAACATATAGCTATAAGCTATGCTGATGATATCATGATCCATACAACAGGGCATAAGAAGATGAATACCATTCTTAATGAAGTTCAAGCAATTTGTAATCGACTAGGCCTCATAATATCTTCCTCTAAAACAAAGATATTAACAAGCGAACGACATCCCCCACCCATCTATTTGCAGGGTGAAATCATTAGCTACGTTAAAACTTACAGATATCTTGGTGTAGATGTACCCTTTAACAAATCCACTATACCACAACTAAACAAGAAATGTAAAGCTAGGCTAAATGCTCTCAAAGCTGTTGCTGGCTGCAACCCCAACTATGATGCTAATGTGAGAATCGTGAGAATGATGTACATATCCTATGTTAGGTCCTTAAATGATTATGTTGCTCCCATGTTGATATTAGCAAGGAAAAGTTCTCTCCAAACATTGGAGTTAATGCAGAATGAAGCTCTCAGAATTATTCTTGGCTGTCCCAGATCTACAAAGGTTCTTAATATGAGGAAGGAGCCTGGTATTTCTAGTATCAGTGATAGGATTGTTGAGATTAACACTGTACTCGGTATCAGAATGTTGAGAAATGAACCAGACTCTGTAACAATGAATCTTACCAAGTGTCTAGAGGTAAATACACACAGATCTAAATGGATTGTGAAAACGCGCAATTGCATTAAGTTTTATAACCTGCATGAACTGTATCACTGTAGGCAACAAGAGCATTTCACCCCTCCATGGAAGATGTGTTCATTTAATATCACATACCTACAAGTCCCTCCCAAGAAGCTCATTGCTAGTAATCCCTTCCTTAAATCACTTGTTAAAGCAACTGCTCAAGAAGAAATTTCTCGCTTAGCTGGTAGTAATAAGTTGTCACAAGTTGTATACACTGATGGATCTAAACAGGAGTCCTCTGGAAGGGCTGCATCTGCTCTTGTTGCCACCTCCCTAGTTAAGAACGATAATAAATTTGTTGAGTTAGGCATAAGAATTAACAACTGGACGTCTACTGCAAACTGAATTGTTTGCAATCCTAATGGCGCTAAAGCTAACCTATGACACCGAGCTTGACTCTATCATCTTAACTGATTCTATGTCATCATTGAAGGCTCTTGACTCATATAATGACTCCAACAACATGCTCATTGGGGAAGCCAGGTATAGATACTCAAAAATCAGGGACAAAGGAATTAATGTACAGTTGCTATGGATTCCATCACACATTGGATTACTCCTTCATGATAAAGTTGATAAGTTAGCCAAGAAGAGTACCCAGAAGGAGAATGTAGAATATAACTTTGGTATAAGTGTGTCTAGCATTAGGAATAATATTAGGAGAGAAGTAAATAATGAAAATGATTGTTATAGGAATGCATTTAGAAGCCTGAGTAGATCTATAACCCACTATGATAACATGAGCGTAGTTAAGTATGTTTATGGAGCAATGTGCAATGTGAACAGACTGACTGATGTTGTAGTGGCCAGGCTTAGGCTTGGTTACAAGTACTGACTGATGTTGTAGCAGCCAGGCCTAGGCTTGGTTACAAGTACTTCTGGCAGTTTGGGAGACACACAGATGATGATCAAACTAAATGTAAATTATGTGATCAGGCATATGGTCACTCTCCTGAACACTATGTGCTTAATTGTCCACTTATTGAGGAATACAGAGACAGACAGTATAATAACCTATGTGACATGTCAAGATATCTTATTAATGAAAATAAAATACCAGATATACTAAGCAAATTTCCTAAATTTGCTTGTAACAGATAAGTGAACTATAGATACGTAGATATAAATCCATATGTATTCCTGTTAACTCTTTGAGGCATAGTTCCTGGGCCTTTTGTGTATACATATGCTCTTGCGCTACCGTCCACAGGATGGATATGGGGTGCACAATAAACTAGCCACTTTGGTGGCAAAATCTAAAATCTAAAAATCATTCAAAGATTTGGTTGATGTCCGCCTGGAGCCTTGCAGTGTCTGCAATGGAAAACACTGTCATGCAGATTCGGGTGTCATCTGCAGTCAGATATGAGGATGAGAAACAAGATGGGAGAGAGTACTGTGCCTTACGGTACAGAGCTTTTCACCGTAGCCGCCTCAGACTTTACTCTGATAACTACTACTCTTTGTGTTCTGTTTGTGAGAAAATTATATATCCATCTACCAACTTTTCCTGTTATTCATTTAGCACGCATTTTGTCCGCTATTATGCTATGGTCACACTTGTCGAAGGCTTTTGTGAAGAGGGAGCTTATACATAGTGAGTGAGTGAGTGAGCGGAGCTTATACATAATGTCTGAGGCCTTGACATGAGAGTGAGTGGAGCTTATACATAATCTGTAAGGCCACAACATGAGAGTGAGTGGAGCTTATACATAATCTGTAAGGCCACAACATGAGAGTGAGTGGAGCTTATACATAATCTCTAAGGCCACAACATGAGAGTGAGTGGAGCTTATACATAATCTCTAAGGCCACAACATGAGAGTGAGTGGAGCTTATACATAATCTCTAAGGCCACAACATGAGAGTGAGTGGAGCTTATACATAATCTCTAAGGCCACAACATGAGAGTGAGTGGAGCTTATACATAATCTCTAAGGCCACAACATGAGAGTGAGTGGAGCTTATACATAATCTCTAAGGCCATGACATGAGAGTGAGTGGAGCTTATACATAATCTCTAAGGCCACAACATGAGAGTGAGTGGAGCTTATACATAATCTCTAAGGCCACAACATGAGAGTGAGTGGAACTTATACATAATCTCTAAGGCCACAACATGAGAGTGAGTGGAGCTTATACATAATCTCTAAGGCCATGACATGAGAGTGAGTGGAGCTTATACATAATCTCTAAGGCCAGAACATGAGAGTGAGTAGAGCTAATACATAGTCTCTAAGGCCATGACATGAGAGTTTACCTGGAGAGAGTTCCGGGTGTCAACGCCCTCACGGCCCGGTCTGTGACCAGGCCTCCTGGTGGATCAGAGCCTGATCAACCAGGTTGTTACTGCTGGCTGCACGCAAACCAACGTACGAGCCACAGCCCAGCTGGTCAGGTACCGACTTTAGGCACTTATCCAGAGCCAGCTTGAAGACTGCCAGGGACTGACACTTATTGTATGGTCTCTTAACGTGCTAGTGACACCCCTGCTTTTCATTGGGGGGATGTTGCATCATCTGCCAAGTCTTTTGCTTCCGTAGTGAGTGATTTTTGTGTGCAAGTTCGGTACTAGTCCCTCTAGGATTTTCCAGGTGCATATAAACATGTATCTCTCCCGCCTGTGTTCCAGGGAATACAGGTTCAGGAACCTCAAGTGCTCCCAGTAATTGAGGTGTTTTATCTCCGTTATGCGCACTGTGAAGGTTCTCTGTACATTTTCTAGGTCGGCAATTTCACCTGCCTTGAAAGGTGCTGTTATTGTGCAGCAATATTCCAGCCTAGATAGAACAAGTGGCCTGAAGAGTGTCATCATGGGCTTAGCATCCCTAGTTTTGAAGGTTCTCATTATCCATCCTGTCATTTTTCTAGCAGCTGCGTTTGATGCAACGTAATGGTCCTTGAAGGTGAGATCCTACGACATGATCACTCCCAGGTCTTTGATGTTGGTGTTTCGCTCTATTTTGTGGCCAGAATTTCTTTTGTACTCTAATGAAGATTTAATTTCCTCGTGTTTACCATATCTGAGTAATTGAAATTTCTCATTGTTGAACTTCATATTGTTTTCTGCAGCCCACTGAAAGATTTGGGTGATGTCTGCCTGGAGCCTTGCAGTGTCTGCAATGGAAGACACTGTCATGCAGATTCGGGTGTCATCTGCAAAGGAAGACACGGTGCTGTGGCTGACATCCTTGTCTATGTCAAATATGAGGATGAGAAACAAGATGGGAGCGAGTACTGTGTCTTGTGGAACGGAGCTTTTCACCGTAGTCGCCTCAGACTTTAATCTGTTGACTACTACTCTCTGTGTTCTGTTAGTGAGTAAGTTATAGATCCATCTACCAACTTTTCCTGTTATTCCTTTAGCACGCACTTTGTTCGCTATTACGCAATGGTCACACTTCTCGAAGGCTTTTGCAAAGTCTGTACATATTACATCTGCATTCTTTTTGTCTTCTAGTGCATCTAGGACCTTGTCGTAGTGATCCAATAGTTGAGACAGACAGGAGCGACCTGTTCGAAACCCATGTTGCCCTGGGTTCTGTAATTTATGGGTTTCTAGATGGGTGGCGATCTTGCTTCTTAGGACCCTTTCAAAGATTTTTATGATATGGGATGTTAGTGCTATCGGTCTGTAGTTCTTTGCTATTGCTTTACTGCCCCATTTGTGGAGTGGGGCTATGTCTGTTTTTTTAGTAACTGTGGGACGACCCCCGTGTCCATGCTCCCTCTCCATAGGATTGTAAAAGCTCGTGATAGGGGCTTCTTGCAGTTTTTGATGAACACGGAGTACCATGAGTCTGGCCCTCGGGCAGAGTGCATGGGCATGTCATTTATCGCCTGTTCGAAGTCATTTGGCGTCAGGATAACATCAGATAGGCTTGTGTTAACCAAATTCTGTGGCTCTCTCATAAAAAATTCATTTTGATCTTCGTCTCTCAGTCTGGTTAGCGGCTTGCTAAAAACTGAGTCATATTGGGACTTGAGTAGCTCACTCATTTCCTTGCTGTCATCTGTGTAGGACCCATCTTGTTTAAGTAGGGGCCCAATACTGGACGTTGTTCTCGACTTTGATTTGGCATAGGAGAAGAAATACTTTGGGTTTCTTTCGATTTCATTTATGGCTTTTAGTTCTTCCCGCAATTCCTGACTCCTATAAGATTCCTTTAGCTTAAGTTTGATGCTTGCTATTTCTCTGACCAGTGACTCCCTGCGCATTTCAGATATATTGGCCTCTTTTAGCCGCTCTGTTATTCTTTTCCGTCGCCTGTAAAGGGAGCGCCTGTCTCTTTCTATTTTACATCTACTCCTCCTTTTTCTTAGAGGAATAAGCCTTGTGCATACATCGAGTGCCACCGAGTTAATCTGTTCTAGGCATAAGTTGGGGTCTATGTTGCTTAGTCTATCTTCCCAGCTTATATCGGTTAGGACTTGGTTTACTTGGTCCCACTTTATGTTTTTGTTATTGAAGTTGAATTTAGTGAATGCTCCCTCGTGACTAATCTCATTATGTCGGTCTGGGGCTCCGCACATACATGTCTGAACCTCAATTATGTTGTGATCTGAGTATATTGTTTTTGATATTGTGACATTTCGTATCAGATCATCATTGTTAGTGAAGATTAAGTCTAGTGTATTCTCAAGTCTAGTAGGCTGTATTATTTGCTGGTTTAAATTAAATTTAGTGCAGAGATTTAAAAGCTCGTGTGTGTGTGAGTTCTCGTCAGAGCTGCCTCCTGGTGTTATTACTGCAACAATATTATTTGCTATATTCCTCTATTTTAGGTGCCTTAAGTTGAAATCCCCCAGGAGCAAGATGTTGGGGGCAGGAGCTGGCAGATTTTCCAGACAGTGGCCAATTTTTAGCAGCTGTTCCTGGAATTGCTGTGAAGTTGCTTGTAGACTACCACAAAGACTAGGTTTTGGTTCTCGATCTTTACTGCTAAAACTTCCACTACATCATTTGAGGCATTAAGCAGTTCTGTGCAAACAAGTGACTATGCGATGTACTTTCCAACCCCCCCCCCCTTTTGCCTGTTCACTCCGTCGCATCTGTATAGATTGTAACCTGGGATCCATATTTTGTTGTCCAAGTGATCCTTTATGTGGGTCTCTGTGAAAGCCGCAAACATTGCATTTGCCTATGCAAGCAGTCCACGGATGAAAGGTATTTTGTTGTTTGTTGCTGGCTTTAGACCCTGCATATTTGCAAAGAAGAATGTCATCGGACTGGTGGTATTGTTGGTACTGGCGGGGATTTTTTTTTCCGGCATTAGTATCTGTATCTGTTGGTTTGGAGTGGAGGCCATCGGCTGTGGTTCCACTCCAGGAATGACTGGATTTGGTGTACGATTTCTGCCATTTCCTGCCAGTTGTTTTTCCTTCCTGTCACTGAAGAAACCTCTCCCTCTTGAGTGGCTGTGGCTACCCAGGTTTTCCCATGGCCTGGATTTTTTGTATCTTTTTGTCCCCTTTAGATGGTGTGCCTGGCAATTTAAGTTATACCACAGTCTTTCCTGTACTGAAGAGGGACATATTTCAGGGTGAAAAAGCTTACAGGAAGGGAGTTTGCATTTTCCTGTTGTCATATGGGCACGGCATTTTCTAGGGTGGTTATAGTTGCACGTCCCATCTGTTTTTCAAGATTTCCAATGCCTGCAGATACCAAGTGCATAGTATGTGCACAGGCTTGGTTTCCGTTTGCCCTGGGTTTTTGTGACTGAATTCCCTGTTGGTGCATGTTTACCTGTCTTATTCCTATCCTCACTAGCACCAACAATGAAGCTCTCACCAGTTGTTTTTGGTAATATACCCTCACTATTGCTAGTAGAGTCCTCTTGTTTGCTATTTCCTGTGGTATTACTAGTTTGCAATATTGGTTTTATCTTGTCCTTGGCTACACTTGTTTTCCCACTACAGCTCCTGTCTCCCATGTGGTCATTTATATGCATTCCCTCCTGCATATATTTCCTGACTACCTGGACAAAATCTCCAGCTTCACCATTACTGTCTCTCAAGACAGCACCTCCAGCTTCACCATTACTGTCTCCCAGGACAGCACTATCAGCCCCACATTTACTGACTACCAGGACATCACCTCCAGCCTTACAATTTCTGACTACATGGCGAGCATCAAGGGCGATACCATCCAGCCCAGACTTTTTATTTTCCCATCTGTTGTAGAATGCTTCCAGGTTTTCCATGAAAACAGCTTTGATGTTATCCTCTTTTAATACCACTGTGATTTTAGTCCACAGATTTATCTCATTTGGGCATACCCAAAAACATTTCCCTGATTTAATACTGCTTGTAGCTAGTTGTTGGATATCTGCACAAGGGGCATGACACCAATTTCCACAAAAATGACAATTTATCCATGTGGAAGCCCGTTTGTTTGATTGACTGCAGACTACACAGAGCTTCATAATGATTTGAATGGTTGATTTACTGTAATTCTACTAGCAACCTCTTGAATACTCTATTAATAACCTCCTTAAAGTGAAGCTCTAGCTATTTGTATTTCTATTTCTAACTGTACTTGTATATTAGGACAGCTTAACGGTGTACGTTCCTGATTTATGTTTATTGTTTGTGTTTGATAAGGGCGCCTACAACCCCATCCGTTTACAGTCTGATTTATTGTCCAACGAATCCGTTTGAAACCGGTCAAGGGTTCGGACCAGTCAAGGGTTCGGACCTGTCAAGGGTTCGGAACCAGTTTGATCTGATCAGTGGGTCACTTAATTAAAACATACTGGTCGGTGATTTGGGCTAACACATAGTCTCTAAGACCATGACATGAGAGTGAGTTGAGCTTATACATAGTCTCTAAGGCCATAACATGAGAGTGGGCAGAGCTTAAACATAGTCTCTAAGGCCATAACATGAGAGTGAGTGGAGCTTATACATAGTCTCTAAGGCCATGTCATGAGAGTGGGCAGAGCTTATACAGAGTCTCTAAGGCCATAACATGAGAGTGAGTGGAGCTTATACATAGTCTCTAAGGCCATGTCATGAGAGTGGACAGAGCTTATACAGAGTCTCTAAGGCCATGACATGAGAGTGGTCAGAGCTTATACATAGTCTCTAAGACAATCAGGAACCGTCTTGGAACACTTGCTGACTCTGTGGGAGACACGCTAGTGAGGGAGGCAGGAGAAATTGATTCATTATTATTGCGCTTATATCAACTCTACAACTTATTTATCTATCACAATTGACCTAGAATGACAAAATACACAATATAAATAACATACAAACATGTTATATACTCTACAATGAATAAAATAGACCATAATATAGCGAGTGTCCACCAGCAATATTCCAAATAAATCAATTCCCTTCCTTCCTATGTCGTATTCTTTGATCTTGATTAAGAGAAAACGGAGTTTTGAAGAGGATAACTGCACTAGATCACCAGTTTTATAAGGAAACTA
Source organism: Cherax quadricarinatus (assembly GCF_038502225.1). Classification (NCBI taxonomy): domain Eukaryota; kingdom Metazoa; phylum Arthropoda; class Malacostraca; order Decapoda; family Parastacidae; genus Cherax; species Cherax quadricarinatus. The sequence goes on from NW_027195266.1 coordinate 67,998, forward strand.
CCAAAACGCGATTTTCTTGGAAAAAAAAATTCGAGGCGGGAGTCCGGCCAGCATTCCAGGCGAATATCTCGGAAGTTATTGACTTATTTCACTATAATGAGCCTTTACTACTTAATTAAGTGGAATAATATTCACAGGAATCGTAAGATAATTATTGTTTTTAATTTACATGGCGCACTTTTGGAAATATTCCAAATATTTTGGGATTTGTGTGGGAGTAAAAGGCAGATAATTTGCAACAGTAAAAGAACTTACAGACTTTATTTTTGTTTATGGAATAAAGGTAAGATATTTACAGGAAAGTGCGTCACCTAAAAATCGTATTAGCATTGTTCTTTCGGTACCAAGTTCCCAAACAACCTCATGTAGTGCCATGTAGGCCTACGAGCCTGCCAAATGTCATTTCGGTAAAGCTTTCAATTGTTGTTTGGCCTATCTTATTGATAATAATTTACATTAAATAGAGTGAACACTTCGTCGTGTACACCAAAAATGAAAGAAATCTGACGAGACAAAAAAAAAAATAAAGTTGTGATACTGTCACAAAGGAGAACTGAACCTTGGATGACTAATGAGATATTAGATAATATGAAATCAGAGACCAGTTGATAAAAAGATTTAAGGCAAACAGACAGGATATTGCAGAGCTAAATAAATTCCAAAGGTGAGGAACAGAGTGCAGAGACTTATAATAGGAACAAAGGCAAGTCACTATTGCTCAAAAATCGAAGAGTACAAGAATAACCCTAGAAAGCTCTGGCAACAACTAAAACAGTTTGAGTATAGCCATAAAGCCATAGATAGATCTAACATAGTACTAAATGTCGATAACGAGGTATGCCACGAAACAACTAAGGTGGCAAACTGTTTTAATTCATAATACACAACTGTCTCATCAACACTAGTAAGTAAACCAGCTGCATCAAATACCTTTAACATAGACTCTAATAAGTTTCAAACATACTATACCAATAAAGGGGTAACCCCAAACAGTTCTCAACTAGTAAGTGTATTTATTTATTTATTTTATTTATTTATTAATTTGAACATGATACAGTGAAGTACAAAGGAATACAGTTATTACAGTGCAACATGCCAAAGCCCCTTGTATGCAAAGCGTTACGGGTAGACTTAAAATTAACTTAAGATTAACTAAGCAATGATATATTCAGTGGTAAAAACATTATTGTAAACAGATAACAATTTAGCACAAATGAGTATTACAAAGACAGGTCATGTGGTCATTTACTGTGCTGCTGAACATTCAGTAGAATGGAGTATTCTGTTAGGAAATGTAATTAAAAAATAAAGTTTGATTGGGTCACAGGATAGAAATTTATGAGATACAATAATGAGAAGCATTTAGGAGATACAATTTGTGAGATACAATTATTCAGTATTTATTTAGTTGTGGGTGAGTAAGTGATTTTTGAGAAGAGACTTGAATTTATAAACAGACAGTGTTTCTTTTATATTCACAGGTAATGAATTCCAGATTTTAGGGCCTTTTATGTGCATTGAGTTTTTGCAAAGCGTGAGATGGACTCGAGGAACATCAAATAGTGATCTGTGCCTTGTGTTATGGTCGTGTGTTCTGTTGAGGTTGGTAAGGAGACGTTTGAGGGGAGGGTTTATATCAGAATTGAGTGTTCTATGAATGTAGTAGGTGCAGTAATAAGTATGGATGTTTTGTATGGTGAGTAGGTTTAGAGTTTTTGAATATTGGTGGAGTGTGCTGCCTGTAGTGGGAATTTGTTATCATTCTGGCTGCAGCCTTTTGTTGGGTAATTAATGGTCTGTGATGGTTTATTGTTGTTGAGCCCCATGCACAAATTCCATAGGCGAGATAGGGGTAAATAAGTGAGTGATATAGGGCCAGGAGGGCTTACTGTGGAACATAGTACCATATCTTCGATAGTACGCCCACGGTCTTGGAAAGTTTTTTGGAAATTTGTTGTATATGTGTTTGAAATTTGAGTCTGTTATCAAGGTGGATTCCTAAGAATTTTCCCTCTGTGAGTTTTGTATCTCATGACTTTATGCATTAAGAACTAAGCAGGTTAAACCCTACTAAGAGCACCGGCCCAGATAATATCTCATCTAAGTTCCTAAAAGATGGTGCCTCTGAATCGTAGTAATAAGTTGTCACAAGTTATATACACTGATGGATCTAAACAGGAGTCTTCTGGCAGGGCTGCAACTGCTCTTGTTGCCACCTCCCTAGTTAAGAACGATAATAAATTTGTTGAGTTAGGCATAAGAATTAACAACTGGGCGTCTACACTGCAAACTGAATTGTTTGCAATCCTAATGGCGCTAAAGCTAACCTATGACACTGAGCTTGACTCTGTCATCATTACTGATTCTATGTCATCATTGAAGGCTCTTGACTCATATAATGACTCCAACAACATGCTCATTGGAGAAGCCAGGTATAGATACTCAAAAATTAGGGACAAAGGAATTAATGTACAATTGCTATGGATCCCATCACACATTGGATTACTCCTTCATGATAAAGTTGATATGTTAGCCAAGAAGAGTACCCAGAAGGAGAATGTAGAATATAACTTTGGTATAACTGTGTCTAGCATTAGGAATAATATTAGGAGAGAAGTAAATAATGAAAATGATTGTTATAGGAATGCAGTTAGAAGCCTGAGTAGATCTATAACCCACTATGATAACATGAACGTAGATAAGTATGTTTATGGAGCAACTTGCAATGTGAACAGACTGACTGATGTTGTAGTGGCCAGCCTTAGGCTTGGTTACAAGTACTTCTGGCAGTTTGGGAGACACACAGATGATGATCAAACTAAATGTAAATTATGTGATCAGGCATATGGTCACTCTCTTGAACACTATGTGCTTAATTGTCCACTCATTGAGGAATACAGAGACAGACAGTATAATAACCTATGTGACATATCAAGATATCTTATTAATGAAAATAAGATACCAGATATACTAAGCAAATTTCCTAAATTTGCTTGTAACAGATAAGTGAACTATAGATATGTAGATATAAATCCATATGTATTCCTGTTAACCCTTTGGGGCCTAGTTCCTAGGCCTTTTGTGTATCCATATGCTCTCGCGCTACCGTCCACAGGATGGATATGGGGTGCACAATAAACTAGCCACTTCGGTGGCAAAATCTAAAACAAATCTAATCTCTGAATCGCCAGTTCCCATTGCTCACCTAACAAATTTTTCCATCACCACTAATGCCGTACTGGAAAAGTTCAAGGAGGCCAGAGTTACTCCTATCTTCAAGAAAAATAGTAGGTCTGATGTAAGTAACTATAGGCCTGTTAGAATACTCAGTGTAATATCCAGAATTCTAGAGGGGGCGGTGTACTGTCAAATTGTTAAGTACCTTAATAACATCAACATTCTCCATAGTTACCAAACAGGTTTTAGAAGATCTTACTCAACCGACACTTCCCTAATTAATCTGATGGATTACATGAGAATTAAAATGTCGATCGGGAACCTCATAGGAATGGTAACCTTAGACTTGAACATTAAAATGGTATAAAATACCGACAGGTTGTTAGGTAAGACACATATGCAACAGTTAGGTATCTTTATTGTGAAACGTTTCGCCTACACAGTAGGCTTCTTCAGTCAAGTACAGAAAAGTTGATAGAAGCAGAAGATACTTGAAGACGATGTAATCAGTCCATCACCCTTAAAGTTTTGAGGTGGTCAGTCCCTCAGAGGGACTGACCACCTCAAAACTTTAAGGGTGATGGACTGATTACATCGTCTTCAAGTATCTTCTGCTTCTATCAACTTTTCTGTACTTGACTGAAGAAGCCTACTGTGTAGGCGAAACGTTTCATAATAAAGATACCTAACTGTTGCATATGTGTCTTACCTAACAACCTTAGACTTGCAAAAGGCCTTCGATAATGTCAACCACAGCATATTATGTAAGAAACTTCAAGTTATAGGCATTGGTTCTGTACACTGGTTTAAGTCCTACCTTAGCAACAGGAGACAAATTGTCAAAACCAACAAAACAGAATTAAAACCTCTGCCGATAACATGTGGAGTCCCCCAATGTAGTATTCTGAGTCCCTTATTATTCCTTTGTTGTGTTAATGACACATCCATCAGTGTTAAGTGCAAACTCCAACTGTATGCAGATGACAGTGCTCTGTTAGTGTCAGGTAAAGACCCACAAGATATAGCTAACACAAGAGCTGGAGTCCTGCAGCAAATGGTTAGTAAATAACAAATTATCGTTATGCCTCGAAAAAACTGAAGCCATACTCTTTGGCTCGAAACATAAACTGAGAATGGTAAATAATTTTAATGACCAGTGTAATGGGGAACCCATCACCTCAGTTTCCTCAATAAGATATCTAGGAATCCATGCATGTCAGGAGAATTGATAGAGAACAGTGTAGTAAAGAAAGTGAATGCCAGACTGAAGTTCCTCTACAGACAAGCACAGTGTCTACCTACCGAGGCTCGCAGGACCCTATGCTAGTCCTTATACAATGTCATATGGACTATGCTTGCTCTTCATTGTACTCTGCCTTGACAATAAAACTGAAAGATAGACTGCAAATCACCCAGAACAAAATGGTAAGATTCATCCTGGGGCTGGATCCAAGAGAACATGTAGGCCAGGATGAATTACAACAAATGGATATGCTGAATGTTGAAGACAGAGTAAAAACTGAAGTTAAACCAAATTCATAAAATTGCTCACAAACAATGTCCAGAATATCTTGCTGCCAATTCTGTCAAGGCTCAGAACCAAAGCAATCATAGTACTAGGGGACAGAGCACAATTTTGTAGTACCCACAGTTAGTGGTCAAGCTTCAAACACCTTTTATTGTATATCAATAAGTGAATGGAACAGATTGCCCGCATATATCAAAGCCAGTCATAGTATGAACCAGTTCAAGAAGAGAGCCAAAAGGTGCCTAATGAATATAGCTACAGAAAGGGAGGAAAATGTTTTTTAATTTTTTTTTAGCTAACACACATGTAGTCTTCCCTTATTCCTAATATATCTCCTTTAAAGTGTAATAATAAGAAATTATCACCATTATATTATAACAGTAAGGTAAAAGGACCCCAATGGAAATAAGTCACTCTGACTTTTTTAGGTTATCCCAGGTACTTTACACATATGCTGCTATGTATGATAATCTATGTAACTTTATTTGTGTATACCTGAATAAACTTACTAATTATTTCAGAACAGCAATACCACAGCAGAAAGGAAGACTTGAAGAATGCCTGTGCTTTACACCGAAACTTAAACAACCACTCAATCAACTACAAAGACGCAAGATTCATTGCCAGGGAAGAAGACACTTAAAGACACAAGATCTTAGAATCATCTTTTTTCTTTATATCCAACAACTTCAACCCCAACAACGACTTTTACAACATAGCTCAACCCCTTGTCACTAACTTCATCATTATCCTACACAGCAACAAACCTATTTGCCCATTCCGTCACTATTCTCGTTATATATAACCAAGTAGCCTCTGCTCAGGTAGATCTTTTTTGTTACTAGATAACACTCACTGTGTGCCAGAAATATTGTCAATAAAACACTGAAGTATTATGAGTTTGTGTCTGTTTTAAACTGTTTATCTTCATCGGGAAGTTGAGCTGGATAAAGTGTAACTGAGAGTCACCCTTAACAACCCAACAACAACAACAACAAGTTGGAACTGCACAGGTATTAGACGGAGTGTTGCACAGGTATTAGACGGAGTGTTGGACAGGTATTAGACGGAGTGTTGGACAGGTATTAGACGGAGCGTTGGACAGGTATTAGACGGAGTGTTGGACAGGTATTAGACGGAGTATTGGACAGGTATTAGACGGCGTGTTTGACAGGTATTTGACGGCGTGTTTGACAGGTATTAGACGGAGTGTTGGACAGGTATTAGACGGAGTGTTAGACAGGTATTAGACGGAGTGTTGGACAGGTATTAGACGGAGTGTTGGACAGGTATTTGACGGCGTGTTTGACAGGTATTAGACGGAGTGTTGGACAGGTATTAGACGGAGTGTTGGACAGGTATTAGACGGCGTGTTGGACAGGTATTAGACGGAGTGTTGGGCAGGTAATAGACGGAGTGTTGGACAGGTATTAGACGGAGTGTTGGACAGGTATTAGACGGAGTGTTGGACAGGTATTAGACGGAGTGTTGGACAGGTATTAGACGGAGTATTGGACAGGTATTTGACGGAGTGTTGGACAGGTATTAGACGGAGTGTTGGACAGGTATTAGACGAAGTGTTGGACAGGTATTAGACGGAGTGTTGGACAGGTATTAGACGGAGTGTTGGACAGGTATTAGATGGAGTGTTGGACAGGTATTAGACGGAGTGTTGGACAGGTATTAGACGGAGTGTTGGACAGGTATTAGACGGAGTGTTGGACAGGTATTAGACGGAGTGTTGGAAAGGTATTAGACGAAGTGTTGGACAGGTATTAGACGGAGTGTTGGACAGGTATTAGACGGAGTGTTGGACAGGTATTAGATGGAGTCATGGACAGGTATTAGATGGAGTCATGGACAGGTATTAGATGGAGTGTTGGACAGGTATTAGACGGAGTGTTGGACAGGTATTAGACTGAGTGTTGGACAGGTATTAGACGGAGTGTTAGACAGGTATTAGACTAAGTGTTGGACAGGTATTAGATGGAGTGTTGGACAGGTATTAGACGGAGTGTTGGACAGGTATTAGACGGAGTGTTGGACAGGTATTAGACGGAGTGTTGGACAGGTATTAGACTAAGTGTTGGACAGGTATTAGACGGAGTGTTGGACAGGTATTTGACGGAGTGTTGGACAGGTATTAGACTAAGTGTTGGACAGGTATTAGATGGAGTGTTGGACAGGTATTAGACGGAGTGTTGGACAGGTATTAGACGGAGTGTTGGACAGGTATTAGACGAAGTGTTGGACAGGTATTAGACGGAGTGTTGGACAGGTATTAGACGGAGTGTTGGACAGGTATTAGACAGAGTGTTGGACAGGTATTAGACAGTGTTGGACAGGTATTAGACGGAGTGTTGGACAGGTATTAGATGGAGTGTTGGACAGGTATTAGACGGAGTGTTGGACAGGTATTAGACGGAGTGTTGGACAGGTATTAGACGGAGTGTTGGACAGGTATTATACGGAGTGTTGGACAGGTATTAGACGGACACTTGAGAGTGACTGAGGTGTAAGTAAGGTTTATTGTTCTCTCAGATTTGTAAAATTTAAGTCTGGTTTTATTTACTATTTTATAAGTGTGTTATTGAATTTGTGTTATAATAGCACTTAACACTTCCTAGTAAGTTTTTATTCAGGTACACATATATACACTTACATTATCATACATAGCAACATATGTGTACATTACCCAGGATAACACATAACACTCACTGACTTATTTACATAAGAAAGAAGGAACACTGCAGTAGGTCTGTTGGCCCATACTAGGCAGGTCCTTCACAACCCAGTAACTGACCAAAGTCAGTCAGGATGGAGCACTTCAGAGTGATGGAGCACTTCAGAGGGATGGAGCACTTCAGAGGGATGGAGCACTTCAGAGGGATGGAGCACTTCAGAGGGATGGAACACTTCAGAGGGATGGAGCACTTCAGAGGGATGGAACACTTCAGAGGGATGGAGTACTTCAGAGGGATGGAGTACTTCAGAGGGATGGAACTCTTCAGAGAGATGGAGCACTGCAGAGGGATGGAGCACTTCTGAGGGATGGAGCACTTCAGAGGGATGGAACTCTTCAGAGGGATGGAGCACTGCAGAGGGATGGAGCACTTCCGAGGGATGGAACACTTCAGAGGGATGGAGCACTGCAGAGGGATGGAGCATTCCGAGGGATGGAACACTTCAGAGGGATGGAGCACTGCAGAGGGATGGAGCACTTCAGAGGGATGGAGCACTTCAGAGGGATGGAGCGATAAGTGATGAGGTGATAAGTGATGAGGTGATAAGCGATGAAGTGATAAGCCTATAGAGGCAGGTGCCAGAAGTCGCCAGAAACTTACCACAGGTCAGCTGTTTTTAATAATCTTCCTGGCCTGCTAGTGTACTCGCATATAATCTAGTGATACCAGTGAAGAGCAGAATACAGTTTTGTAGTAGCAACTAACCAGTATTATAATGGTACTTAGTGGAGTGGAGTGACTTTCATTAGTTTCTTTTTTCTTGAAATACCAGACGTATACTGTGAATTTCATATAACCTGTAGTTACCAGCGGTCGCAATATACACAACGAGAAGCAATTATTACTACAGAAAAAGCGTCCTTCCTCCAAAATTTGCACCAGTCAACTATAGTGATAATATAGCATTTATTATGGTGGAGACGGAAAAAAAAAAAAAATAGAGAAGCTAGATACAGCGATTGATAAACAAGGGTGGAGGTCGACCATTCGTCATTGTAGGAGTGCCAGCAGTCACCGGCTCTTCAACACGCAAGTTATACTTTTGTATCAATCAAATCACATATTACTCGGGTAGATAATTTCCAGTAGATCCTTCATGTGTTAGCTCAAATCACCGACCAGTATGGTTTAAATAAGTGACCCATTGATCAGATCAGATAGACTGGTCCGAACCCTTGACTGGTCCGAACCCTTGACTGGTCCGAACCCTTGACTGGTCCGAACCCTTGACTGGTCTGAACCCTGGACTGGTTTCAAACGGTTTCGTTGTGCACTACCTAGCAGGTTATTAATAGAATATTCAAGAGGTTGCTAGTAGAATTGCAGTAAATCAACCATTCAAATCATTATGAAGCTGTGTGTAGTCTGTGGTCAGTCAAACAAACGGGCTTCCACATGCATAAATTGTCATTTTTGTGGAAATTGGTGTCACGCCCCTTGTGCAGATATCCAAGAACTAGCTACAAGCAGTATTAAAACAGGGAAGTGTTTTTGGGTATGCCCAAATGAGATAAATCTGTGGACTAAAATCACAAGGGTATTAAAAGAGGTCAACATCAAAGCTGCTTTCATAGAAAACCTGGAAGCTTTCTACAACAGATGGGAACATAAAAAGTCTGGGCTGAATGGTACTGCCCTTGATATTGGCCATGTAGTCAGAAACTGTAAGGCTGGAGATGATGTCCTGGAAGTCAGTAAATGGGGGGCTGATAGTGCTGTCCTGGGAGACAGTAATGGTGAAGCTGGAGGTGCTGTCCTGGGAGACAGTAATGGTGAAGCTGGAGGTGCTGTCCTGGGAGACAGTAATGGTGAAGCTGGAGATGCTGTCCTGGGAGACAGTAATGGTGAAGCTGGAGATTTTGTCCAGGTAGTCGGGAATTATACACAGGAAGGAATACATATAAATGACCTCATAGGGGACAGGAGCCATAGTAGGGAAACAAGTGTAGTCAAAGATAAGATAAAACCAATATTGCAAACTAGAAATACCGCAGGAAATAGCAAACAAGAGGACTCCACTAGCAATAGTGAGGATATATTACCAAAAACAACTGGTGGGAGCTCCATTGTTGGTGCTAGGGAGGATAAAAGTAAGACAGGGAAACATGCACCAACAGGGAATACAGTCACAGAAACCCAAGGCAAACGGAAACCAAGCCAGTGCACATACTATGCACTCGGTATCTGCTGGCATGGGAAATCTGGAAAAACAGATGGGACGTGCAACTATGACCACCCTAGAAAATGCCTTGCCCATATGACAACAGGAAAATGCAAACTCCCTTCCTGTAAGCTTTTTCACCCTGAACTGTGTACCTCTTCAGTACAGGAAAGACTGTGCTATAACTTAAATTGCCAGGCATACCATCTAAAGGGGACAAAAAGATACAAAACATCCAGGCTATGGGAAAACCTGGGTAGCCACAGCCACTCAAGAGGGAGAGGTTTTTTAGTGCCAGGAAGGAAAAAAAACTGGCAGGAAATGGCAGAAATCGTACACCAAATCCAGTCATTCCTGGAGTGGAACCACAGTCGATGGCCTCCACTCCAAACCAACAGATACAGATACTAATGCCGGAAAAAAATCCCCCCCCAGTACCAACAATACCACCAGTCCGATAACATTCTTCTTTGCAAATATACAGGGTCTAAAGCCAGCAACAAACAACAAAATACCTTTCATCCGTGGACTGCTTGCAGAGGCAAAGGCAATGTTCGCGGCTTTCACTGAGACCCACATAAAGGATCACTTGGACAACGAAATATGGATCCCAGGTTACAACCTATACAGATGTGACAGAGTGAACAGGAAAAAGGGGGGGGTTGGCCTGTACATTGCAGAGTCACTTGTTTGCACAGAACTGCTAAATGCCTCAAATGATGTAGTGGAAGTTTTAGCAGTAAAGGTCGAGAACCAAAACCTAGTCATTGTGGTAGTCTACAAGCCTCCGGATGCAACATCCCAGCAATTCCAGGAACAGCTGTTAAAAATTGACCACTGTCTGGAAAACTTTCCAGCTCCTGCACCCAACATCTTGCTCCTGGGGGATTTCAACTTAAGGCACCTAAAATGGAGGAATATAGCAAATAATATTGTTGCAGTAATAACACCAGGAGGCAGCTCTGATGAAAACTCACACTCAAGCGAGCTTTTAAATATCTGCACAAAATTCAATTTAAACCAGCAAATAATAGAGCCTACTAGACTGGAGAATACACTAGACCTCATCTTCACTAACAATGATGATCTGATAAGAAATGTCACCATATCAAAAACAATATACTCAGATCACAACATAATTGAGGTTCAGTCATGTATGCGCGGAGCCCCAGACCGACATAATGAGATTAGTCACGAGGGAGCATTCACCAAATTCAACTTCAATAACAAAAACATAAAGTGGGACCAAGTAAACCAAGTCTTAACCGATATAAGCTGGGAAGATATACTAAGCAACACAGACCCCAACTTATGCCTAGAACAGATTAACTCGGTGGCACTCGATGTATGCACAAGGCTTATTCCTCTAAGAAAAAGGAGGAGTAGATGTAAAACAGAAAGAGACAGGCGCTCCCTTTACAGGCGACGGAAAAGAATAACAGAGCGGCTAAAAGAGGTCAATATATCTGAAATGCGTAGGGAGACACTGGTCAGAGAAATAGCAAGCATCGAACTTAAGCTAAAAGAATCCTTTAGGAGTCAGGAATCGCGGGAAGAACTAAAAGCCATAAATGAAATCGAAAGAAACCCAAAGTATTTCTTCTCCTATGCCAAATCAAGATCGAGAACAACGTCCAGTATTGGGCCCCTACTTAAACAAGATGGGTCCTACACAGATGACAGCAAGGAAATGAGTGAGCTACTCAAGTCCCAATATGACTCAGTTTTTAGCAAGCCGCTAACCAGACTGAGAGTCGAAGATCAAAATGAATTTTTTATGAGAGAGCCACAAAATTTGATTAACACAAGCCTGTCCGATGTTATCCTGACGCCAAATGACTTCGAACAGGCGATAAATGACATGCCCATGCACTCTGCCCCAGGGCCAGACTCATGGAACTCTGTGTTCATCAAGAACTGCAAGAAGCCTTTATCACTAGCCTTTTCCATCCTATGGAGAGGGAGCATGGACACGGGGGTCGTCCCACAGTTACTAAAAACAACAGACATAGCCCCACTCTACAAAGGCGGCAGTAAAGCAACAGCAAAGAACTACAGACCAATAGCACTAACATCCCATATCATAAAAATCTTTGAAAGGGTCCTAAGAAGCAAGATCACCACCCATCTAGAAACCCGTCAGTTACACAACCCAGGGCAACATGGGTTTAGAACAGGTCGCTCCTGTCTGTCTCAACTATTGGATCACTACGACAAGGTCCTAAATGCACTAGAAGTGTGACCATGGCGTAATAGCGCACAAAATGCGCGCTAAAGGAATAACAGGAAAAGTCGGTCGATGGATCTATAATTTCCTCACTAACAGAACACAGAGAGTAGTCGTCAACAGAGTAAAGTCCGAGGCAGCTACGGTGAAAAGCTCTGTTCCACAAGGCACAGTACTAGCTCCCATCTTGTTCCTCATCCTCATATCCGACATAGACAAGGATGTCAGCCACAGCACCGTGTCTTCCTTTGCAGATGACACCCGAATCTGCATGACAGTGTCTTCCATTGCAGACACTGCAAGGCTCCAGGCGGACATCAACCAAATCTTTCAGTGGGCTGCAGAAAACAATATGAAGTTCAACGATGAGAAATTTCAATTACTCAGATATGGTAAACATGAGGAAATTAAATCTTCATCAGAGTACAAAACAAATTCTGGCCACGAAATAGAGCGAAACACCAACGTCAAAGACCTGGGAGTGATTATGTCGGAGGATCTCACCTTCAAGGACCATAACATTGTATCAATCGCATCTGCTAGAAAAATGACAGGATGGATAATGAGAACCTTCAAAACTAGGGAGGCCAAGCCCATGATGACACTCTTCAGGTCACTTGTTCTATCTAGGCTGGAATATTGCTGCACACTAACAGCACCTTTCAAGGCAGGTGAAATTGCCGACCTAGAAAATGTACAGAGAACTTTCACGGCACGCATAACGGAGATAAAACACCTCAATTACTGGGAGCGCTTGAGGTTTCTAAACCTGTATTCCCTGGAACGCAGGAGGGAGAGATACATGATTATATACACCTGGAAAATCCTAGAGGGACTAGTACCGAACTTGCACACGAAAATCACTCACTACGAAAGCAAAAGACTTGGCAGACGATGCACCATCCCCCCAATGAAAAGCAGGGGTGTCACTAGCACGTTAAGAGACCATACAATAAGTGTCAGGGGCCCGAGACTGTTCAACTGCCTCCCAGCACACATAAGGGGGATTACCAACAGACCCCTGGCAGTCTTCAAGCTGGCACTGGACAAGCACCTAAAGTCAGTTCCTGATCAGCCGGGCTGTGGCTCGTACGTTGGTTTGCGTGCAGCCAGCAGCAACAGCCTGGTTGATCAGGCGCTGATCCACCAGGAGGCCTCGTCACAGACCGGGCCGCGGGGGCGTTGACCCCCGAAACTCTCTCCAGGTAAACTCCAGATAATGTAATATATACAGACTTTGCAAAAGCCTTCGACAAGTGTGACCATGGCGTAATAGCGCACAAAATGCGTGCTAAAGGAATAACAGGAAAAGTCGGTCGATGGATCTATAATTTTCTCACTAACAGAACACAGAGAGTAGTCGTCAACAGAGTAAAGTCCGAGGCAGCTACGGTGAAAAGCTCTGTTCCACAAGGCACAGTACTCGCTCCCATCTTGTTCGTCATCCTCATATCCGACATAGACAAGGATGTCAGCCACAGCACCGTGTCTTCCTTTGCAGATGACACCCGAATCTGCATGACAGTGTCTTCCATTGCAGACACTGAAAAGCTCCAGGCGGACATCAACCAAATCTTTCAGTGGGCTGCAGAAAACAATATGAAGTTCAACGATGAGAAATTTCAATTATTCAGATATGGTAAACATGAGGAAATTAAATCTTCATCAGAGTACAAAACAAATTCTGGCCACAAAATAGAGCGAAACACCAACGTCAAAGACCTGGGAGTGATCATGACGGAGGATCTCACCTTCAAGGACCATTACATTGTATCAATCGCATCTGCTAGAAAAATGACAGGATGGATAATGAGAACCTTCAAAACTAGGGAGGCCAAGCCCATGATGACACTCTTCAGGTCACTTGTTCTATCTAGGCTGGAATATTGCTGCACACTAACAGCACCTTTCAAGGCAGGTGAAATTGCCGACCTAGAAAATGTACAGATAACTTTCACGGTGCGCATAACGGAGATAAAACACCTCAATTATTGGGAGCGCTTGAGGTTCCTAAACCTGTATTCCCTGGAACGCAGGAGGGAGAGATACATGATTATATACACCTGGAAAATCCTAGAGGGACTAGTACTGAACTTGCACACGAAAATCACTCACTACGAAAGCAAAAGACTTGGCAGACGATGCTCCATCCCCCCAATGAAAAGCAGGGGTGTCACTAGCACGTTAAGAGACCATACAATAAGTGTCAGGGGCCCGAGACTGTTCAACTGCCTCCCAGCACACAGACCCCTTGCAGTCTTCAAGCTGGCACTGGACAAGCACCTAAAGTCAGTTCCGGATCAGCCGGGCTGTGGCTCGTACGTTGGTTTGCGTGCAGCCAGCAGCAACAGCCTGGTTGATCAGGCTCTGATGCACCAGGAGGCCTGGTCACAGACCGGGCCGCGGAGGCGTTGACCCCCGGAACTCTCTCCAGGTAAACTCCAGGTAAACTTCAGAGGGATGGAGCACTTCAGAGGGATGGAACACTTCAGAGGGATGGAACACTTCAGAGGGATGGAGCACTTCAGAGGGATGGAGCACTTCAGCAGGATGGAACACTTCAGAGGGATGGAGCACTTCAGAGGGATGGAACACATCAGAGGGATGAAGCACTTCAGAGGGATGGAGCACTTCAGCAGGATGGAACACTTCAGAGGGATGGAGCACTTCAGAGGGATGGAACACTTCAGAGGGATGGAGCACTTCAGAGGGATGGAGCACTTACGAGGGATGGAGCACTTCAGAGGGATGGAGCACTTCAGAGGGATGGAGCACTTCAGAGGGATGGAGCACTTCAGAGGGATGGAGCACTTCAGAGGGATGGAGCACTTCAGAGGGATGGAGCACTTCAGAGTGATGGAGCACTTCAGAGGGATGGAACACTTCAGAGGGATGGAGCACTTCAGAGGGATGGAACACTTCAGAGGGATGGAGCACTTCAGAGGGATGGAGCACTTCAGAGTGATGGAGCACTTCAGAGGGATGGAACACTTCAGAGGGATGGAACACTTCAGAGGGATGGAGCACTTCAGAGAGATGGAGCACTTCAGAGGGATGGAGCACTTCAGAGGGATGGAACACTTCAGAGGGATGGAGCACTTCAGAGGGATGGAGCACTTCAGAGGGATGGAGCACTTCAGAGTGATGGAGCACTTCAGAGGGATGGAACACTTCAGAGGGATGGAGCACTTCAGAGGGATGGAGCACTTCAGAGGGATGGAGCACTTCAGAGGGATGGAACACTTCAGAGGGATGGAACACTTCAGAGAGATGGAACACATCAGAGGGATGGAGCACTTCAGAGGGATGGAACACTTCAGAGGGATGGAACACATCAGAGGGATGAAGCACTTCAGAGGGATGGAGCACTTGAGCAGGATGGAACACTTCAGAGGGATGGAGCACTTCAGAGTGATGGAACACTTAAGAGGGATGGAGCACTTCAGAGGGATGGAGCACTTCAGAGGGATGGAGCACTTCAGAGGGATGGAGCACTTCAGAGGGATGGAGCACTTCAGAGGGATGGAACACTTCAGAGGGATTAAGCACTTCACAGGGATGGAACACTTCAGAGGGATGGAACACTTCAGAGGGATAGAGCACTTCAGAGGGATGGAGCACTTCAGAGGGATGGAGCACTTCAGAGGGATGGAACACTTCAGAGGGATGGAGCACTTCAGAGGGATGGAGCACTTCAGAGGGATGGAACACTTCAGAGGGATGGAACACTTCAGAGGGATGGAGCACTTCAGAGGGACAGAGCACGATCATAGTACTATGGGAAGAGAACAATCATAGTACTAGGGGAAGAGAACAATCATAGTACTAGGGGGAGAGAACAATCATAGTACTAGGGGAAGAAAACAATCATAGTACTAAGGGAAGAGAACAATCATAGTACTAGGGGGAGAGAACAATCATAGTACTAGGGGAAGAGAACAATCATCCTGGAGTTTACCTGGAGAGAGTTCCGGGGGTCAACGCCCCCGCGGCCCGGTCCGTGACCAGGCCTCCTGGTGGATCAGAGCCTGATCAACCAGGCTGTTGCTGCTGGCTGCACGCAAACCAACGTACGAGCCACAGCCCGGCCAATCAGGAACTGACTTTAGGTGCTTGTCCAGTGCCAGCTTGAAGACTGCCAGGGGTCTGTTGGTAATCCCCCTTATGTGTTCTGGGAGGCAGTTGAACAGTCTCGGGCCCCTGACACTTATTGTATGGTCTCTTAACGTGCTAGTGACACCCCTGCTTTTCATTGGGGGGATGGTGCATCGTCTGCCAAGTCTTTTGCTTTCGTAGTGAGTGATTTTCGAGTGCAAGTTCGGTACTAGTCCCTCTAGGATTTTCCAGGTGTATATAATCATGTATCTCTCCCTCCTGCGTTCCAGGGAATACAGGTTTAGGAACCTCAAGCGCTCCCAGTAATTGAGGTGTTTTATCTCCGTTATGCGCGCCGTGAAAGTTCTCTGTACATTTTCTAGGTCGGCAATTTCACCTGCCTTGAAAGGTGCTGTTAGTGTGCAGCAATATTCCAGCCTAGATAGAACAAATGACCTGAAGAGTGTCATCATGGGCTTGGCCTCCCTAGTTTTGAAGGTTCTCATTATCCATCCTGTCATTTTTCTAGCAGATGCGATTGATACAATGTTATGGTCCTTGTAGGTGAGATCCTCCGACATGATCACTCCCAGGTCTTTGACGTTGGTGTTTCGCTCTATTTTGTGGCCAGAATTTGTTTTGTACTCTGATGAAGATTTAATTTCCTCATGTTTACCATATCTGAGTAATTGAAATTTCTCATCGTTGAACTTCATATTGTTTTCTGCAGCCTACTGAAAGATTTGGTTGATGTCCGCCTGGAGCTTTGCAGTGTCTGCAATGGAAGACACTGTCATGCAGATTCGGGTGTCATCTGCAAAGGAAGACACGGTGCTGTGGCTGACATCCTTGTCTGTGTCGGATATGAGGATGAGGAACAAGATGGGAGCGAGTACTGTGCCTTGTGGAACAGAGCTTTTCACCGTAGCTGCCTCGGACTTTACTCTGTTGATGACTACTCTCTGTGTTCTGTTAGTGAGGAAATTATAGATCCATCGGCCGACTTTTCCTGTTATTCCTTTAGCACGCATTTTGTGCGCTATTACGCCATGGTCACACTTGTCGAAGGCTTTTGCAAAGTCTGTATATATCACATCTGCATTCTTTTTGTCTTCTAGTGCATTTAGGACCTTGTCGTAGTGATCCAGTAGTTGAGACAGACAGGAGCGACCTGTTCTAAACCCATGTTGCCCTGGGTTGTGTAACTGATGGGTTTCTAGATGGGTGGTGATCTTGCTTCTTAGGACCCTTTCAAAGATTTTTTTTATGATATGGGATGTTAGTGCTATTGGTCTGTAGTTCTTTGCTGTTGTCATAGTGCTAGGGGAAGAGAGCAATCATAGTACTAGGGGAGAGAACAATCATAGTACTATGGGAAGAGAACAATCATGGTACTAGGGGTAGAGAACAATCATAGTACTAGGGGAAGAGAACAATCATAGTACTAGGAGAAGAGAACAATCATAGTACTAGGGAAAGAGAACAATCATAGTTCTAGGGGGAGAGAACAATCATAGTTCTAGGGGAAGAGAACAATCATAGTACTAGGAGGAGAGAACAATCATAGTACTAGGGGAAGAGAACAATCATAGTACTAGGGGAAGAGAACAATCATAATACTAGGGGAAGAGAACAATCATAGTACTAGGGGGAGATAACAATCATAGTACTAGGAGGAGAGAACAATCATAGTTCTAGGGGAAGAGAACAATCATAGTACTAGGGGGAGAGAACAATCATAATACTAGGGGAAGAGAACAATCATAGTACTAGGGGAAGAGAACAATCATAGTACTAGGGGAAGAGAACAATCCTAGTACTAGGGGGAGAGAACAATCATAGTACTAGGGGGAGAGAACAATCATAGTACTAGGGGGAGAGAACAATCATAGTACTAGGGGGAGAGAACAATCATAGTACTAGGGGGAGAGAACAATCATAATACTAGGGGAAGAGAACAATCATAGTACTAGGGGAAGAGAACAATCATAGTACTAGGGGAAGAGAACAATCATAGTACTAGGGGAATAGAACAATCATAGTACTAGGGGGAGAGAACAATCATAGTACTGGGGGGAGAGAAAAATCATAGTACTAGGGGGAGAGAACAATCATAGTACTAGGGGGAGAGAACAATCATAGTACTAGGGGGAGAGAGCACAACTTTGTAGTACCCACAGTCAGTGGCCAGGCTTCAAACACCTTTTATTGTTCAACAATAAAGGAATGGAACAGACTGCCTGCACATGTCAAAGTCAGTCATAGCATGAACCAGTTCAAGAAGAGTGCCAAAAAGTGTCTGATGAATGTAGCTACAGAAAGGGAGGGGAATGATTTTCTATTTTTTAGCTAACATACGTGTAAATTTTACCTTATTCCTAGTAATGACCCTCGTATTGTAGATAGTTTTAATGACCCTCGTGTAGTAGATAGTCTTTTTAGCATGATAATAAGATGTTATCTCCGTTATAGAATAATAATAAGATATTATAACCTTTATATTATAATAATAAGGTAAAAGGACCCCAATCAATCAAAGAGGCCCAGTGGATATTAATTGTTCTCAAGCACTGCATTATGATGTCTAGCATTTTTAAAATTGCATGGTTTGTGCTTTTACTTGGTTTGAATCTCAATTGGCAGGGGTTGAGTATGTTGCATGATGATAGTAAAGATTATAATTACTTGTGGATTAATTTTTCGAAGATTTTGAATAAGAATAGCAGGTTAGATGTAGGTTTGTAAATATTTATGTCGGGTGGGTCTCCTCCTTTGTGTATTGAGGTAACCCATGTTTTAAGTATTACTGGGATTGTGTAAGTTTACCTGGAGAGAGTTCCAGGGGTCAACACCCCCGTGGCCCGGTCTGTGGCTAGGCCTCCTGGTGGATCAAAGCCTGATAAACCAGGCTGTTACTGCTGGCTGCATGCAAACTAACGTACGAGCCACAGCCCGGCTGGTCAGGAACCGACTTTAGGTGCTTGTCCAGTGCCAGCTTGAAGACTGCCAGGGGTCTGTTGGTAATCCCCCTTATGTATGCTGGGAGGCAGTTGAACAGTCTCGGGCCCCTGATACTTATTGTATGGTCTCTTAACGTGCTAGTGACACCCCTGCTTTTCATTGGGGGATGTTGCATCGTCTGCCAAGTCTTTTGCTTTTGTAGTGAGTGATTTTCATGTGCAAGTTTGGTACTAGTCCCTCTAGGATTTTCCAGGTGTATATAATCATGTATCTCTCCCACCTGCGTTCCAGGGAATACAGGTTCAGGAACCTCAAGCGCTCCCAGTAATTTAGGTGTTTTATCTCCGTTATGCGCGCCGTGAAGGTTCTCTGTACATTTTCTAGGTCAGCAATTTCACCTGCCTTGAAAGGTGCTGTTAGTGTGCAGCAATATTCCAGCCTACATAAAACAAGTGACCTGAAGAGAGTCATCATGGGCTTGGCCTCACTAGTTTTGAAGGTTCTCATTATCCATCCTGTCATTTTTCTAGCAGATGCAATTGATACAATGTTATGGTCCTTGAAGGTGAGATCCTCCGACATGATCACTCCCAGGTCTTTGACGTTGATGTTTCGCTCTATTTTGTGGCCAGAATTTGTTTTGTACTCTGATGAAGATTTAATTTCCTCGTGTTTACCATATCTGAGTAATTTAAATTTCTCATCGTTGAACTTCATATTGTTTTCTGCAGCCCACAGAAAGATTTTTTTGATGTCAACCTGGAGCCTTGCAGTGTCTGCAATGGAAGACACTGTCATGCAGATTTGGGTGTCATCTGCAAAGGAAGACATGGTGCTGTGGCTGACATCCTTGTCTATGTCAGATATGAGGATGAGGAACAAGATTGGAGCGAGCACTGTGCCTTGTGGAACAGAGCTTTTCACCGTAGCTGCCTTGGAATTTACTCTGTTGACTACTACTATCTGTGTTCTGTTAGTGAGGAAATTATAGATCCATCGACCGACTTTTCCTGTTATTCCTTTAGCATGCATTTTGTGCGCTATTACGTCATGGTCACTCTTGTCGAAGGCTTTTGCAAAGTCTGATGATTTGTTGACCACTGTTGCAATGGTGGATGAAAGCACATTAGCTGTTATTTTGATCAGTAGTGGTGGTATTTGTGCTAAGATTCCTTATTTATTTTTCAGTGAGTTTATTATCAAAGATACCTCAGATGGATCAGCTGGAATAAGGTAGAGGGTGTTCAGAAAACTTCCAACAAGGTAGTCACTTGCTTGAAGACTGGTAGAGAAGAAATCATCTAATATATTGGCTTTTCAGTAGGTTAGATATATGTATGGTTCATTGAGTTTGGTTAGGCCAGTATCTCTGGTTTTGGTGCTTTTTCTAGAACAGATGATTTGTGGAAGTGTGTTCTAGGTGTTCTTCACATCACTTCTCATTTCATTAGCCTTCTAGCACAATAGAGCTGTTTAGACTTCCTTATTAGTTTGGTAATACTGATGCATAGTGTTTGGTTTGTTCTTTAGTTATTAAGCCCAATTCGTACTGTTTTTCATGGTTACATTTTTATGAATGGGCTTGAGGATACTATTTATTACCCAGGGGTTACCCAGTCTTTACTGTGATCTGCTTAATTTTAATAGGGTAATGTCTATTGTAAAGGCTTTGTATTTTTTTTTTTTTTTTTTTGAAAAGAATCACCAGTGCTCCTGTCACCAGTAATGTATGTGTGTGCCAGTTAATGTAACTTACTGCTGCAGTGAAGTTATTAATGATGTCTCATCATGGAAACAAAACGAGATCATATTAGTTTCAAGTGGTTGTAGTGATACTGGTCCTGTGGGGAGCAGCAGCAGGATAATACTGCACCACCTCTAGGGGCCCTTAACAACAACAACAGTTTGGCGTGCGTCATGGGCACCAACATATGGTGTGTGATTCTCTCCTACTTTATCCATTTATCACCGATGCAGATTACATGGTGAGTTTAAATATGTGGCCTGTAGTTATAACTTTTCTCTTGACATATGCAAGACATCACCATCCCTGTAGAAGCCATTATTAGATGTACTAGTCATTATATTTTGTTGTTGCAGAAGTACTATGAAGATTCTATGTTCAATAAAGCCTAGAGATAAGGCCTGTGTTTCTATCACAACAATTTATTGAACATATACATCACGGACCGTTGGTCAGTCCTTATGGTGAAATGTCTACCAGTTAAATAATGCCTCCAGTGGCGAACTGCTTCTATGATGGCCTGGGCTTCCTTTTCTACAGCAGCATAACATTTCTCTGATCCTTGAAAAGTTCTCGAAAGGAAGGCTACTGGTCGTCCTGCCTGAGATAAGACTGCAGCAATGGCAATGTCAGATGCATCCGTTTCCACTTCGAATGGTAGGGACTCATCAATGGCTTGAACTACTGAGTTTTCAATGTCCTGTTTGAGAGTATGGAAAGCGGCTTCTGCTTCCTTTGTCACAGGAAATGTGGTAGCACTCAATGGGCGGACTTTACTTGAATAGTTGTAGATCCATTGTGAGTAATAAGCAAAGAGACCAAGAGTTCTTCGGAGTGACTTTTTGTCTTGAGGCATTGGAAGTTCCCGTAGAGGTCGTAGTCGTTCAGGGTCTGGGAATATTGAACCTCCTTCCACTACATAACCAAGGATGCTAAGCCTTTTAGTTGAAAAAGTGCACTTTTCCTCATTGTAACTGATATTTTTCTTCTTGGCGGCTTCCAAAAACTTATCAAGGTTTGCATCATGTTCCTCCTGGGTCTTGCCACAAATGGTAACATTATCTAAATACGCGTAAGTTCCCATGAGTTGCTCTTCCTGAATGAGTGAATCCATAATTCGTTGGAAGCAGGCTACCCCATTGGTGACTCCAAAAGGGACTCTGGTAAACTGATACAGGCCATCACTAGCCTGAAACGCTGTGTATGGTTTATCTTCATTCCTTATAGGGACTTGATGATAGGCACTCTGCAGATCAATTGTGCTAAACACGTAGTACTGAGCAATTTTGTTTACTGTATCGTCAATTCGAGGTAGAGGGTACCCATCAAGAAGTGTAAATTTGTTGATTGTCTCAGAGTAATCGATAGCCAGTCTCCGTTTCCTATAACCATCTTTAACAACAACAACCTGTGCACGCCAAGGGGAATCACTCGGTTCTATAATACCCTCCTTCAGCAGCCTCTGAGTTTCTTTCTCAATGAACATCCGATCCTCATAAGAATAGCGGCGTGACTTAGCTGATATAGGATGGCAATCCGCGGTAAGATTTGCAAACAGCTTTGGTGGGTCTACCCTTAAAGTGCTAAGTCCACAGACAACAAGAGGAGGCAGTTCACCTCCATATGTTAAGGTGACACTACCATGCAGCTTCTGAAAGTCCTGACCAAGGATAACATCAGAGCACAGTTGTGGCAGAATAGCTAAATGTACATCTTGATAATCCTTTCCATTAACTCTGAGATTTACCTTACAAAACCCTAAGGTCTGAATAGAGAGAGATGTTGATGCCATGGAAACGGTACCTGATGAGTGATGTAGAGTCAAGGAGAGCCGTTTAACTAAGTCAAGGTTGATGAAACTCTCTGAGCTGCCACTATCAATAAGACCATCTACTTCTGTTCCTTTGATGAATACTTTCACAACTGCCTTTGACAGTGAATTTGGAGTAGCCGCAGAAGTCACTGTTGCTAGAGTCGCATGATCACTGGAATGTGGGGAGGCACTAGCTCTTGTTGATGCATTAGCACGACATACTTTAGCAAAGTGACCTTTCTTGTGGCATTTATGGCACATTGCTTCACGAGCAGGACACTTTGGACGTGGATGTCTTGAAAAACCACAAAAGAAACACACCGTACCTGCTGCTGCTGTCACTGAGGCAGGTTCCCCAGTAACTTCATTGCAAGAGTCTTGGTCAGGAATTGCAGCACTTACCACTCGAGAAGGCTGAGTGGTACTGTATACTTCAGAATTCTTCTGGGCTGAATCTAGAGCTCTTGCCTGGTCAAAGGCAGCGGCTAAGTCGAGAGTTTTATTCTCCAATAAACGCTGCCTTATTATTGGTGATTGCAGGCCACTGATAAAAGCATCCCTGATGGACTCTTCACAATACTGAGCAGCTGTCACTGCTTGGAAGTGACAGTCCTTACCTAAAATTTTCAGTGCTTGAAAGTATTCCTCTAAGGACTCATCAATCTGCTGGCGGCGAGTTGCAAGGCGATAGCGTGCAAAGATTTCATTTGTAGGTTTAATATACTGAGACTTGAGGGTTTTGATAGCATCTTCGTAGGTATTACACTCAGAAATAGCCTCATATATCTTAGGTGACACAAAATTGATGAGCAGACTTAGTTTATCTAGATCTTCTTTAGGAAGGGCTCCCAAGAAGTTTTCGAAAGTCTTAAACCAGTGCTTCCATTCCTGAGCAGCCGTTGATAAGCTGGGGTCACAGTCTAGCCTCTCAGGTTTCAGTAAACGCTCCATGTTGTGATGTAGTCTAGCGCAGGATCACCACCAGGTAGCCCAGGATTCTATGTTCAATAAATTGTTTATATATGCTTATATATGTTGGTTATGGGGAAGGTGGGGTAGTGATTAGTAGCAGTGTCTGTGATTATCCCTGCTTTGAGAGGAGCTATTATGTTAGTCCAGATATGGTCAGTTGAGGTTACACTTATCTTGTTGTTTCTTGTTTGTTTAGTTAGAGCTGTTACTTGAGAGTCCTTGGCTAGAACAAGGTTTAAGTTGAAATACTGATCACAATGGGGTGATCACAATGCTATGATCTGTTTTTGAGAGAATACTAAATTGAAAGAGAAGAAATTGAACCTTTCACATTACTACTAGTTGTGTGAAGTTCAGGGATAGAAGAGGATGGTCCATGTGTGGCAAAATATTAGTCTCGAGAAATTGCAGAGTCTGTTCTATGGGGATGTGAGTGATCAGAGTGATCTTATTTCTTGTTCATGCTGATACAAACAAGTCTGGACAACAGTTTCCTTGGGTTCTTGAGGTGTGAAATTCTTACAGTTTTTAATAGTTTTGTTAAGTATCCAGTAAGTTTTCCCTGCTAGTTTGTATAGTGCACTTCCTATTGTAGATGTGATTGGATAGAGAAGAATGATTCACTTTTATTATTGTAGGAAGATCTTAAATGAGTACAAGGTGATGATTAGAGGGAAGTTGGCAACAGAGTACAAGGTGAGGATTAGAGGGAAGTTGGCAACAGAGTACAAGGTGAGACTCACAAAATCGCAATGACACAATTGCAAAGAAACCATACCATGGGCGGGTTAAGAATCAGTGATCAGAGAGTCATAAAACTCCACACCAATGCATTAGCCACTGGACCAGCAAGTGACAATAAGAGTCATCCAACTAGGTATATTTATACACCATAGGAAGGTTAGCACAGGCACCACTGTGACTACAAATGCAAGTTTTTACAGACAAATCTCCAGCTAGTATGGTGCAGGTTCTAAACCCGCCTGTGGTATGGTATGTTTGCAATCATGTCATTATGATTTTGTGAGTCATGTTGATGGCTTTGAGGGGACTTAAGCTAGAGTTCGTCATGTCTACGCTAGCTTTCTAGGTTGTTTTCAGGACTAAAAGTAGCTTGAAATTTACAAAAATATTCTATTTTTGTCAATTTTTCTGAGGACTGGTAAGGTCCCCCTAACCCCCTGCTCTGTTTTATGGGTTTTAATAGTTCTGATTCAATTATTGGGATGCCATAAACCGTGACCAATAATTCCTGGTTATATTTTGTTATCCAAGAAATAGAGTAAATCTTTATTTTTTGTGTGATTATGAATTTAACATGGAAGGCAAGTTTAATAAAGAATATTGCTGGGAATGTGAATAATGAGCAGGGAAAAGTTTGTTTTAGTGCCAAGAATATCTACATTGAAAATTTTGGACTGTGTTTATAAATTGTCATTTTTTATTTTTGTGTAAACTTGGCCAGATTACCGATTTCTGTGGACTTTATAGTGTAGTTGTAATAGTTGAATGGCAGTTCTTTGTGCTCAAACACTGACTTTTTTGGGTCATCCCAGGTTCCCTACACTTATACTGCTATGTATGATAATCTATGTAACTATTTGTGTATACCTGAGTAAACTTAGTAGTAATATTGAATTTGGTTGTATGGAAGACTGGAATTGCCTTAAACTAGAACTCAAATTGGGTGAATTGCTAATGTGCAAATTGTACCAGGTTCACAAACTTTGCATCTGTGTAAAACTGTAAGTTTTCCATCAAATTTCATACTTTTCACATCATTACCTTCAGTAAAAATTATCTTCCATTTTGGGAGATTTTTTTTCCTTAAAAAAAAAAAGTGGACACTGAGAGCATTATTAATCATGGGGTGTGGACAGTGAAAAGTCTAAAAGTATTAACACAGTACAATGCAGTAGAGTACAGTACGATAATTTTATTATCTTTTCCAGTGGATAAATGAAGTAACAGATATACAGTAAAGTATTGGTGTGTGGTTTAGTGGTGATGTAGAATAACTTAGTGTGACTCAGAGGAACTTTACAGTAACAACGTAGATGATGTGGCAGACACGGGTAGATAGTTCATCAGTTGTAGATGGTGTGGCATACACAGGTAGATGGTTCATCAGGTATAGATGGTGTGTCAGACACAAGTAGATGGTTTATCAGATTTAGATGGTGTGGCAGACAAAGGAAGATGGTTCATCAGATACAGATGTTTACTTGAGATGAACAGCAGCATTGAAGCTCTTTGTTTACACTCCATATTTAATACCACCATTAAAATTGTACAGTAAGGCCCCACTTACATGGTGGGTTAGGTTCCAGGCTATTGTTGGAAAGCAGACATTGCCAAAAAAGCAGACATTGCCGGAAAGCAGAACTCCATTTTTTCCATTTATAAATGCATATAAATGCCAGACAACAAGTTTACACTAAATTATATTAAGTTAGTAATAGAACTAGGTATTAAAAACACAAAGTAAATTACATGCACAGTACATTCATTACTTATCTTAAAGTATTTGTAATCTTAATGTAAGGCGAGAGGCGAGTAGTACTTATTTGTAGGAAGTCAGGTGTAGGTAGCCCTGGCTCCCGGTCTCATACTTAATAAACAACATATAAAACAACCCAGAGAGTTAAAATACACATACAGTACACTCATTATTTACCTTAAAATATGTGTAGTCTTAATGTAGGAAGAGAGGTGAGTAGTATTTATTTGTAGGAAGTCAGTGTAGGTAGCCGATAGGTGTAGCCCACCTGGGCTACACCTACTGGCTACTTACACTGTGACCCAGAGCCATATTATTAGCATTGATATCCCTTGTTCACTGAATTTAATCATTTCTAACTACCTTTAGATGCCATCATAAACGAAGGGAGAAGTAATGAATAATTCATGCCAAAAATTGTAAACAAAAGTGGAGTGAGGGAGTGGCTGGGCCAAACACAGATTCAAACACGTTTTCTCTGCTGCCTGACCAGAGAAAATGTAATGTTGTCCCTCTGCACGGCTACCACACAGGTCCATAAGTATTATTATCGTAGTACATATAAAATATGCAATAAATGCCAGACAACAAGTTTACACTAACTTATAGGCATTAAAAACACAATAAAAGCTAAGATACACACAGAGTACACTTATTACTTACCTTAAAATATTAATATTAATGTGAGAGGTGAGTGGCAGGGTGTTTATTGAATGAAATCAGAATGGCACACCATCATCCTCTAACTTGGCACTTAACATAGACAAGGATGTCAGCCACAGCACCGTGTCTTCCTTTGCAGATGACACCCGAATCTGCATGACAGTGTCTTCCATTGCAGACACTGCAAGGCTCCAGGCGGACATCAACCAAATCTTTCAGTGGGCTGCAGAAAACAATATGAAGTTCAATGATGAGAAATTTCAATTACTCAGATATGGTAAACATGAGGAAATTAAATCTTCATCAGAGTACAAAACAAATTCTGGCCACAAAATAGAGCGAAACACCAACGTCAAAGACCTGGGAGTGATCATGTCGGAGGATCTCACCTTCAAGGACCATAACATTGTATCAATCACATCTGCTAGAAAAATGAAAGGATGGATAATGAGAACCTTCAAAACTAGGGAGGCCAAGCCCATGATGACACTCTTTAGGTCACTTGTTCTATCTAGGCTGGAATATTGCTGCACACTAACAGCACCTTTCAAGGCAGGTGAAATTGCCGACCTAGAAAATGTACAGAGAACTTTCACGGCACGCATAACGGAGATAAAACACCTCAATTACTGGGAGCGCTTGAGGTTCCTAAACCTGTATTCCCTGGAACGCAGGAGGGAGAGATACATGATTATATACACCTGGAAAATCCTAGAGGGACTAGTACCGAACTTGCACACGAAAATCACTCACTACGAAAGCAAAAGACTTGGCAGACGATGCACCATCCCCCCAATGAAAAGCAGGGGTGTCACTAGCACGTTAAGAGACCATACAATAAGTGTCAGGGGCCCGAGACTGTTCAACTGCCTCCCAGCACACATAAGGGGGATTACCAACAGACCCCTGGCAGTCTTCAAGCTGGCACTGGACAAGCACCTAAAGTCAGTTCCTGATCAGCCGGGCTGTGGCTCGTACGTTGGTTTGCGTGCAGCCAGCAGCAACAGCCTCGTTGATCAGGCTCTGATCCACCAGGAGGCCTGGTCACAGACCGGGCCGCGGGGGCGTTGACCCCCGGAACTCTCTCCAGGTAAACTCCAGGTTAAAGCAAGAGGCTTACGACTCCTCTTTTTGTCTCAGCTAAGCTTAGACGCCATCGTCACTGAGAGCCATTTAGTCAACAAAAGAGTAAATGAGAGAGAGAAAGAGATAGAGTTCCAGCAATGTAAGAACACAAACTGAACAGGTAGTGGGCAATAACATGGTCAGGCAAAATATATGCGTATTAATATGTGCCTATTTTTAGTTCATTCACATACTTTTGTAAGACTTTGTAAAACTTTTACCTCAAAATATTTTTTATTATAATAATAGTAATTACCTCAAAATACAAATACTCTTACATTGTGTACAAGTTGTACAAGTTAGTTCAGAATAAACAAACAGGAACACTCCCAATCTCATGCAACACACCATTTTTAAAAAAGAGTGAATGAAGATATTATTACTATTATCATAATTAAAAAGCACTAAACCCACAAGGGTTGTGAATTGCTATATTTAGAGTGAAGGCATACAAAACTAATATTTTTCTACAGTTATCCCCCAGTGTTTGACTAGAGAAAACGTAATTCTTCCGACACTACCTACACAGCCGCTTTGTAAACAAATCTTATACATCAATTTTTATTCTGTTAGTGTATGTATCATGTTTATATGCTGTGAAACGTGTTTCTTATATAATTTTGAGGAAAATATCAAAGATGGATTAATGAAAAGTTTAATATTAATGTAAAATAAGACATTTGATGTGCCCAAGAGTGATTATTATGTAGTATTGGCGCCATGAGTAGAGAGACTCTTAGTGATTTTAATGTGTACCTGCACACCAGCACAGTGTGTAAGTATATTTAGGAACACCTACCATCCGACTTACGACCTGCTAGACATACGACCATTCGACTTATGACCGTGTTTTCTATGCCAAATTTCTGGGAAATAAACAACTGTCTGAGTTGCACACAGTGTTTATCCTAAACCTTTCAGTATAAAATACAGTACTAACAGCATAAAAAGTAAAGTAAAAAATTAAATACCAAAATAAAACAATAAAATAAAGTCATTACAAAACCGTGATGTTCATATTCAGTAGTAAGGTTTAACTCATGTCCATTTCAACTTACGACCGGTTTGTCGGAACCGATCTCGGTTGTAAGTCGGATGATACCTGTACAGGTACACATAAGTATAATTATCATAGTACATATAAAATACGCCACGTTAAAACGTCAAGAGGCCCTCTCCTAAACTTGTTCTCAGGGTTGATAATTTTTTGGAAAAAAAAATTATTTTTTCTTATGAAATGACAGAGAATATTTTCCCGATCATAATGACACCAAAAGTATGAAATTTGATGGAAAAGCTATGGAATTAAGCTCTCACGAAGTTAGCGGTCTCAACGATGCTGACCCATTGGCAATTTCGCCAACTTTGAGCTCTGCTTTCAGCCAATTTTAGTGTACTAGTCGACAAAAATCAAATCTATTTCACTAGAACTCCATCTTTTCTATCTAATGAATACAAGAAACCACCCATTTACTGATTTCAAGTATGCAATAAAGTGGTCAGAAATTGGCAATTTTGCCAATTTCACAAAAATTTCAGAAGATGCCAATTTCCAAATAGGGTCCAGAATAAGCAAGACAGACATTCCTGACACTAAAATAACATTTTCTCTGTTCATTAGTTATGTCCCCAGGCCCCTCTTACATCTCTTTTGCTTTTGATTTTGAATTTTTATTCTCACAAAAAATAGAAGATTTACTGTTATGCAGACTACTGCATTAATGTAGAAATGGTGTTGAAATGGTATAAATAATATCAGTGCACTTGTGAAAAAATATTAGACTCACCAGTTGATGTGTATTGGATGCTTGACATGATTTGTTTACTTTTGAAATTTCTGCTACTTTGAGCTCAATTTCAAGGTACTTTTCATTATGACACCAATAAAAATCATATCTGTTTCTGTAATATGTCTTCCATTCTATAAAATGAGATCAGGAAAACTAGAATACCACCATAAATACCATATGATAATACACTGCAAAGTCACTGTTTTAATCTTAAAACACGGTCGGAGTTTGTTTTTCCTCATTGTGCACTGTGTGCTGCAGGATTTTTTTGTACTGTGCATACTGACCACATAGACCCATTCTTTCACATATAGGCCTACCAGCTTTCTCTCACTAGATTTGAAGGCGCTAGTATTTAGGCATTCTAGTACGTCAATAACCCTGGTGTGTAAGCCGTACTAGTACGTTGGAAACCCTGAAAGGTTTAAAATACTTGAAATTTTGGAAAGTTCCCAGACATAATAGATGTAGCCATGGAGAATGTAAAAAACCAGGTGAGGCATGCTGTATTTGAAAGACCGCTTGCCATATAGCAAATTTTGTTCATAATTTGACATCGCTGCATTAACGGTACGCTGTAAGACGAAACACTGTAAAGCGGAGCCCTACTGTATATAGTACTTGATATACAATTCTGTTTATAGTGCTTGTATTCTATGTACAGTGAGGTATGCTATAATACAACCACATAACAATGAAAAATATAATATAAAATTGTGAAAAATGCATAAATGTGCATCTAAACTCTAGAAATAAAGAATACCATTAACCCTTTGAGGGTTTTCGTCGTACTAGTACGTCTTACGCGTAGGGGTTTTTGACGTACTAGTACTCATAAATTCTAGCGACCTCAAATCTAGTGGGAGAAAGCTGGTAGGCCTTCATATGAAAGAATGGGTCTATGTGGTCAGTGTGCACAGTCTAAAAAAAATCCTGCAGCACACGGTGCATAATGAGAAAAAAAAAACTTTTTCCATTTTTTTTTAATAAATCAGCGACTTTGCAGTGTATTTTCGTATAGTATTTATTGTTGTATTCTAGTTTTCTTGGTCTCATTTTATAGAATGGAAGACATATTACTGAAATTGAGATGATTTTGACTGGTTTTACAATGAAAGGTGCCTTGAAATTGAGCTCAAAGTAGCAGAAATGTTCGATTTTTACCAAACTTCAAAAGTAAACAAATCGTGCCAAGCGTGCAATACACGTCAACTGGTGAGTCTAATATTCTTTCACAAGTGCACCAATAATATTTATACCATTTTTTACACTAATGCAGTAGTCTGCATAACAGTAAATCTTATATTTTTTGTGAGAATAAAAATTCAAAGTGGAAAGCAAAAGAATATAAGAGGGGCCTTGAGACGTGACTAATGACTAGAGGAAATGTCATTTTAGTGCC
Source organism: Cherax quadricarinatus (assembly GCF_038502225.1). Taxonomy (NCBI): domain Eukaryota; kingdom Metazoa; phylum Arthropoda; class Malacostraca; order Decapoda; family Parastacidae; genus Cherax; species Cherax quadricarinatus. Next base: position 98,900 of record NW_027195266.1, read on the forward strand.
AGGAATGTCTTTCTTGTTTATTCTGGACCCTATTCCGAAATTGGCATCTTTTGAAATTTGTGTGAAATTGGCAAAATTGCTAAATTCTGACCACTGTACTGGATAGATGAATTTATAAATGGGTGGTTTCTTGCACCCATTCGATAGAAAAAATGGAGTTCTAGCGAAATATTCATGTTTTTTGTCGACTAGTACAGTGAAATTGGCCGAAAATGGGGCTCAAATTGGGCAAAATCGCCGATCCGTAAACATCGCCGAGACCGCTAACTTTGCGAGAGCATAATTCCGTAAGTTTTCTATCAAATTTCAAACTTTTGGTGTTGTTATGATCGGGAAAAGATTCTCTATCTTTTCATAAGAGAAAATAATTTTTTTTTTTTTTTAAATTTGGCCGACCCTGAGAACGAGTTTCGGAGAGGGCCTGTCGACCCTCAAAGGGTTAATACTTGTAATAAAACAAATTAGTACAAAAAAAAAATAAAAAAATACTGTATTTTATCCTAGTTTCATGTTGCTGAGCTTGCAGGACAGGAGGCAGAGGAGAGAATTAATGTTTATGTAAATATTTGTTGTATAAATTGTTTGTTACAACATTCCTCACTGTATGTGGTGTAATCTTTATTTATATTCATCAGCTGCAGAATCAATAAATAAGAGAAGCATATTTAGAAACTGAAAAATTTCAGTTGTAGAAACAAGAAAAATTTGGTATTCATAATTCATGATGCCCATGGAACATAAACCTGCAAATTAACCCTTAAACTGTCCAAACATAGATCTACGCTCACTCGAGTAGCACTCCGAACGTAGATCTACCTTTTTTTACACAAGAAAGCATGCAAAATCAAACATAGATCCACGTTCAGAGCGCCACACGAGCGAGTGTAGATCTACATTTGGACAGCTTAAGGGTTAAGCTTTCTTAATTTATAAAATTATAATTGTCTGTATTAAGTACAATTAAAGATGTTTATCCCAACACAGGGAGCATTACATCCAGTACCCATTGATTACCAACCACAAGCAACTTGCTGCCCGGTCCCACTGCTGGACCACTGACCACAGGCAACATCTTGGCCAGTCCTACTGCTGGACCACTGACTACAGGAAACTTCTTGGCCAGTCCCACTGCTGGAATCACTGACTACAGGCAACTTCTTGGCCAGTCCAACTGCTGGAATCACTGACTACAGGCAACATCTTGGCCAGTCCTACTGCTGGACCACTGACTACAGGCAACTTCTTGGCCAGTCCCACTGCTGGAATCACTGACCACAGGCAACATCTTGGCCAGTCCCACTGCTGGACCATTGACCACATCACACTCATTTCCACCGACAGCAAAGTTTCACTCACGGACCATTGAGGATGGTAAGCTAATTTTTATATTTGGATATTTTCACTCATTTATATCTGAAAAGGTAGAGCTTCAGCTCTTGATACCTGCCTTTGCTCATCATTTATTTGTAAGGTAATCATTAGATATAAATATTTCTTATAATAATGATATTTTGATTTGACATGATACAGTGGACCCCCACCAACGAAGGCATTGTCTAACAAAAAAATCACCCAACAAAGCATTTTAGCGTAAAAATTTTGGCCCGAACGACAATGAAAAACTCGACTAACAGCATTCGTCCCAAATGTGTCTGCCTGTCTGTCCAGCTGAGCGCCCCTCAGCTGTCTTGCCTTCACCTAGTGTGCCATTGTTTACAAGCCAGGGTGGACGGTTTCATGCATACATGCAATATATTTTGTATTATTCCATTGTTTTTAGTGCTTGTAACTGCTAAATAAACTGCCACGGGCCCAAAGAAAGCTTCTAGTGCCAACCCTGTGGTAAAAAGGGTGAGAAATGCTATTGAAATACTATCGTACAACGGTCATCTGTTGCTGCACCACCATCAGCTCCTGCTCCTGCACCATCATCAGCTGTTGCTGCACCACTGTCAGCTGCTGCTGTTCCACAGTCAGCTGCTGCTGCTGCTGCACCACCATCAGCTGTACTACTCGAAGATGTGGAGAGAGTGTTGTTGATGTGGATTAACGAGAAACAATCACTGAAAAACAATTAACCCCAGAGGGTTAGCCACCCAGGATAACCCAAGAAAGTCAGTGCATCATTGCGGACTGTCTAACTTATTTCCATTGGGGTCCTTAATCTTGTCCACCAGGATGAGACCCACACTAGTCGACTAACACCCAAGTGAACAGGAAAAAATGCCTCAAACTAGTGCTCATATTGTTGAATTTAAGGCCAGCAAAGGTTGGTTTGAGAGATTTAAGAATCATACTGGCATACACAGTGTGATAAGGCATGGCAAAGCTAAAAAATTCCAACCCCAAAAAGTATTCAGTTGTGATGAAACAAGCCTGTTCTGGAAGAAAATGCCAAACAGGACCTATATTACTCAGGAGGAGAAGGCACTCCTAGGACACAAGCCTATGAAAGACAGGCTAACTCTCATGTTTTGTTGCAATGCTAGTGGGGATTGCAAAGTGAAGCCTTTACTCATGTATCACTCTGAAAATCCCAGAGTGTTCAAGAAAAACAGTATCTCATCACTCATCAATACTCTTCAATAAAGGTAAGTGTCATTTTAGCATTTATTTATGTAGTTATTGTTCATGTCTCATTGTTTTCTTTGTAGGGAAATGTATATTTCATGAAAAAAAATATTTTGTTAATACTTATGGCCGTCTGGAAAGGATTAGTTGGATTTCCATTACAGTGGAGCCCTGCTTAACGATCACCTCCCAATGCGACCAATTATGTAAGTGTATTTATGTAAGTGCATTTGTACATGTATGTTTGGGGGTCTGAAATGGACTAATCTACTTCGCAATATTCCTTATGGGAACAAATTCGGTCAGTACTGGCACCTGAACATACTTCTGGAATGAAAAAATATCGTTAACCGGGGGTCCATTGTATTTCTTATGGAGAAAATTAATTCGACTAACGATAAATTCGCCTAAAGATAAGCTCTCTGGAACGGATTAATATTGTTGGTCGAGGGTCCACTGCACATGTTTGTACAAAGGAGAATAATAGTTGGGTGTACATGCCAAAAGCCCTTTTGTATGCAGAGCATTTCAGGCAAACTTAAAATTAACTTAAGATTAATAAGACAATAACAGTTCATATGGTCATTAGATGAGTTACAATGAATACAAGAGAATTGAATATCCTGTTGGGTAATGCTATGTGGCTTTAATAACTCTAGTAGAGAAGACATACAATTTTAATTACAGTGGACCCTCGGTTAATGGCTGTTCCTGTTATCAGCCAACTTAGTGATCGGCCGGTTTTTCGGCTCCCAGTATTCGGCCATTATTTTGGTGATCGACCATTGGGGACCCATCCATCCACCAGCTGGGGCCACTTGCACATCAGTTTGGCTGTGTCTCTCGATGCATGAGGAAGCTTCTGTTCATACATCCTAACATTTCACTTGTTTTCCATTGTTTTTGTGGATTTTTTTGCAGTGCAACTGCAAAATAAGTAATCATGGCTCCAAAGAAAGTTCCTGTGGTAAAAAAAGTGAGAAACACCATCGAATTTAAAGCATTAAGTGATTGAAAAATATGAGAGTGGTATAAACCATACCCCCGGCCGGGATTGAACCCGCGGTCATGGAGTCTCAAAACTCCAGCCCGTCACGTTAGCCACTAGACCAGCTAGCCACAATAAGATTCATCCAACTAGGTATATTTCTACACCATAGGAAGGTTAGCACAGGCACCACTGTGACCACAAATGCAAGTTTTTACAGACGAATCTCCAGCTAGCGTGGCCGTGACGAACTCTAGCTCAAGTCCCTTCACTGCCGTCAACATGACTCAAGAAATCGTAATGACACGATTGCAAACAAACCATTCCCCCGGCCGGGATTGAACCCGCGGTCATAGAGTCTCAAAACTCCAGCCCGTCGCGTTAGCCACTAGACCAGCTAGCCACAATAAGATTCATCCAACTAGGTATATTTCTACACCATAGGAAGGTTAGCACAGGCACCACTGTGACCAGAAATGCAAGTTTTTACAGACGAATCTCCAGCTAGCATGGCCGTGACGAACTCTAGCTCAAGTCCCTTCATTGCCATCAACATTACTCAAGAAATCGTAATGACACGATTGCAAACAAACCATACCCCCGGCCGGGATTGAACCCGCGGTCATAGAGTCTCAAAACTCCAGCCCGTCGCGTTAGCCACTAGACCAGCTAGCCACAATAAGATTCATCCAACTAGGTATATTTCTACACCATAGGAAGGTTAGCACAGGCACCACTGTGACCACAAATGCAAGTTTTTACAGACGAATCTCCAGCTAGCGTGGCCGTGACGAACTCTAGCTCAAGTCCCTTCACTGCCGTCAACATGACTCAAGAAATCGTAATGACACGATTGCAAACAAACCATACCCCCGGCCGGGATTGAACCCGCGGTCATAGAGTCTCAAAACTCCAGCCCGTTGCCTTAGCCACTAGACCAGCTAGCCACAATAAGATTCATCCAACTAGGTATATTTCTACACCATAGGAAGGTTAGCACAGGCACCACTGTGACCACAAATGCAAGTTTTTACAGACGAATCTCCAGCTAGCGTGGCCGTGACGAATTCTAGCTCAAGTCCCTTCACTGCCGTCAACATGACTCAAGAAATCGTAATGACACGATTGCAAACAAACCATACCCTCGGCCAGGATTGAACCTGCGGTCATAGAGTCTCAAAACTCCAGCCCGTTGCCTTAGCCACTAGACCAGCTAGCCACAATAAGATTCATCCAACTAGGTATATTTCTACACCATAGGAAGGTTAGCACAGGCACCACTGTGACCACAAATGCAAGTTTTTACAGACGAATCTCCAGCTAGCGTGGCCGTGACGAACTCTAGCTCGGGCTGGAGTTTTGAGACTCTATGACCGCGGGTTCAATCCCGGCCGGGGGTATGGTTTGTTTGCAATTGTGTCATTACGATTTCTTGAGTCATGAGAGTGGTATGTGGGTGCTCGAACTTGCCAGGATGTATAGGGAAAACAAATAAACAATTACATTTATCCTTACAAAGAAAGAGCAAATCAAGGACACTAATGTTGCAAATGGAGTAACTTTTCTAATGAAACAACGGTCACCAATAATGGAACACATGGAAAAGTTGTTTTTATTGTGAATTAAGGAAAAACAATTAGTGGGAGACAGTGTTATGGGATCTATTATTTGTGAGAAGGCAAGGCAGTTACATGAGGAACTTCTATGGAAAACTCCTGGAACAAGTGCTGCTGGTAGTAAATTTTTTAGGGCCAGCAAAGGCTGGTTTGAGAGATTTAAGAAGTGTAGTGGCATGCACAGTGTTGTAAGGCATAGAGAGGCTACAAGTTCTGACAAATGTGCAACTGAAAAGAATGTACAGGAATTCAAGGACTTCGTAAAGGTTGAAGGATTCAAACCCCAACAAGTGTTCAGTTGTGACAAAACAGGCCTGTTTTGGAAGGAAATGCCAAACAGGACCTACATCACACAGGAGGAAGAGGCACTGCCAGGACACAAGCCTGTGAAAGACAGGCTTACTCTTTTGTTGTATGGTGATGCTAGTGGGGATTTCAAAGAGAAACCTTTACTGGTGTATCACTCAGAAAATCCCAGAGTGTTCACGAAAAGCAATGTTGTCAAGAATAGATTGTGTGTGATGTGTATGCAGAGCATTTGAGGCATACTTAAAATTAACTTAAGATTAACCCTTTCAGGGTCCGTCCCGTAGATCTACGGCTTTACGTTCAGGGTCCAAACCGTAGATCTACGTCATGAGCTCAGCTCACTCTGATAAACTGTGAGTGGTACATTTGGGCCTAGATATGAGAGAATACATCTATGTGGTATGTGTGCACCACATAAAACAAATCCTGCAGCACATTGTGTATAATGAGAGGAAAAAAACTGAGACCATGATTTTCGATTAAAACAGTGACTTTGCAGTGTTTTTTCGTATGTTTTTTATAGTTGTATTTGCGATTTCTTGGTCTCATTTGATAGAATGGAAGGCATATTACAGAAATAGAGATGATTTTGATTGGTTTTAGCACTGGAAATGGCTTGAAACTGAGCTCAAAGTAGCGGAAATGTTAAAATTTTGCCGATGTTCAAGAGTAAACAAACGACCTCACACATCTAATACACATGAGCTGGTGGGTCTAATATACATTTGCAAATGTGGTGATGATATTTATACAATTATTGCAATTTTGCATAACAGTAAATCTTCTATTTTTTGGTGTGAATAAAAATTCATTATGTGAATAAGAAATCAAAATGGAATTTATTTGTAAAGCCTCAAAACGTAACTAATGAACAGAGGAAATGTTAGTTTAGTCCCAGGAATACTTACATTGTTTATTCTGGAGCCTATTTTGAAATTGGAATACATGTATTTTGAACTTTGTGTTAAATTGGCCAAATTACCAATTTTCAATCACATTATTTTGTAGTTGAAACAGTTGACTTGGCGATTTCTTGTGCTCAATCGATTGAATAGAAGTAATACTAGTGAAATAGCTAAGAATTTGGTCGACTGGAATAATGTAATTGGCCTAAAATGGGAGTCAAAGTCGGCAAAATCGCCAATTCGTAAATATCACTGACACATCAAAATTTGCGAGAGCATAATTTCGTCAATTTTCCATCAAATTTCGTACTTTTTGTTTTATTACCTTCACAAAAGGATTCTCTACCATTTCATAAGAAAAAAATAAAATTTTTTTTTTTTGAAAATTCATGGACACTGGGGCACCACTTCAGATTTTGGCCTTGGACCCTGAAGGGGTTAATAAGACAATAACAGTTCATATAGTCATTAGATGAGTTACAATGAATACAAGAGAATTGAGTATCCTGTTGGGTAATGCTATATGGCTTTAACCCTTTGACTGTCGCAGGCCCCTTTCTGAAACTGAAATTCTATGTCACAAAATTTTTGAAAAAAAAATTATTTTTTCTTATGAAATGGTAGAGAATCTTTTCCCGATGGTAATGACACCAAAAGTTCGAAATTTGGTCGAAAACTCACGGAATTACACTACCGCGAAGTTAGCTGTCTCGGCGACATATGCGTATTGGCGATTTCGCCGACTTTAAGCCCTGTTTTTAGCCAATTCCGTTGTTCCAGTTGACCAAACTCATAGCTATTTCTTTAGAACTCCATTTTATCTATCAGTTGAGTACAAGAAACCACCCTTTTACCAATTTGAACTACCCAATAAAGTGGTCAGAAATTGGCAATTTTGCCAATTTCACGCAAATCAAAAAAGATGCCAATTTCAAAATAGGGTCCAGAATAAACAAGGTAGACATTCTCGGCACTAAAATAACATATCCTCTGTTCATTAGTCACATCTCTAAGCCCCTTGTATATTACTATTGCTTTCTATTTTGATTTTTTTATTCATTCAAGAAAATACAAAATTTACTGGTATGCAGACTACTGCATTATTTTGAAAATGGTATAAATAATATCAGTGCACTAGTGAAAGAATATTAGACTCCCCAATTGACGTGTATTGGACGTGTGGTGTGATTTGCTTACTCCTGAACATTGGTAAAAATCGAACATTTCTGCTACTTTGAGCTCAGTTTCAAGGTCGTTTTCATCATGAAAGTAATGAAAACCATCTCCATTTCTGTAATATGTCTTCCATTTTATCACCTAAGACCATGAAAACGAGAATACAACGATAAATACTATATTAAAATACACCTCAAAGTCGGCATTTTAATCCAAAAAAACGGACAGTTTTTTTCTCATTACGCACTGTGTGCTGCAGGATTTTTTTATGTGGTGCACACTGACCACACAGACCCATTCTCTCACATGTGGGCCTACCAGATTTCTCCTGCTTGATTTGAAGCCGCTAGAATTTATGAGTATATATATGTCAGAAACAGTGCCGCGTAAGATGTATTTATACGGCGTAAACAGTCAAAGGGTTAATAACTCTAGTAGAGATGATGTACAATTTTAATTACAGTGAACCCTCGGTTAACAGCTGTTCCTGTTATCAGCCAACTTGGTGATTGGCCAGTTTTTCGGCTCCCAGTTATCGGCCATTATTTTGGTGATCGACCATTGGGAACCCATCCATCCACCAGCTGGGGCCACTTGTGCATCAGTTTGACTGTCTCTCTCAATGCATGAGGAAGCTTCTGTTCATACATCCTAACATTTCACTTGTTTTCCATTGTTTTTGTGAGTTTTTTTGCAGTGCAACTGCAAAACAAGTAACCATGGTTCCAAAGAAAGTTTCTGTGGTAAAAAAAGTGAGAAACACCAACGAATTTAAAGCATGAAGTGATTGAAAAATATGAGGGTGGTATGTGGGTGCTGGAACTTGCCAGGGTGTATAGGGAAAACAAATAAATGCATCTATCCTGACAAAGAAAGAACAAATTAACATTGCAAAAGGAGTAACTTTTCTAATGAAACAACAGTCACCAATAATGGAACAGATGGAAAAGTTGTTATTGTGAATTAGTGGGAGACAGTGTTATGGAATCTATTATTTGCAAGAAGGCAAGGCAGTTACATGAGGAACTTCTACAGAAAACTCCTGGAACAAGTGCTGCTGGTAGTGAATTTTTTAGGGCCAGCAAAGGCTGGTTTGAGAGATTTAAGAAGTGTAGTGGCATACACAGTTTTGTAAGGCATAGAGAGGCTACAAGTTCTGACAAATGTGCAGCTGAAAAGAATGTACAGGAATTCAAGGGCTTTGTAAAGGTTGAAGGATTCAAACCCCAACAAGTGTTCAGTTGTGACAAAACAGGCCTGTTTTGGAAGGAAATGCCAAACAGGACCTACATCACACAGGAGGAAGAGGCACTGCCAGGACACAAGCCTGTGAGAGACAGGCTTACTCTTTTGTTGTGTGGTGATGCTAGTGGGGATTTCAAAGTGAAACCTTTACTGGTGTATCACTCAGAAAATTCCAGAGTGTTCATGAAAAGCAATGTTATCAAGAATAGATTGTGTGTGATGTGGAAAGCTAAACATAAGGCATGGGTCAAAAGGCAAATTTTCAAAGAGTGGATTAATGATGTGTTTGGCCCAAGTGTGAAAAAATATCTCCTGGGAAAGAAATTGCCACTCAAGTGCCTCCTGATACTGAACAATGCTCCTGCACATCCTCCAGACTTGGTAGACCAAGTGTTTAGGGACTTCAGGTTTATATAAGTGAAATTCTTGCCTCCTAACACTACTCCTCTCCTCCAGCCCATGAACCAGCAGGTCATTTCTAACTTCAAAAATTCTATACAAAAGCAATGTTTCAAAAGTGTTTCGAAGTGATCTCAGACACTCAGTTGACCCTAAGAGGGTTCTGGAGGAATCACTTCAGTATCCTCAATTGCATAAGCTTTATAGGTAAGGCTTGGGAGGGAGTAACCTCCAAGACTTGGAACTCTGCTTGGAGAAAATTGTGGCCAGGTTGTGTCCTAGAGAGGGGTTTTGAAGGGTTTGAGGCTGATCCTGACCCTGCCGACCCTGTGGACTCTATTGTAGCACTTGGGAAGTCCCTGGGGTTGGAGGTGAGTGGCAAGGATGTGGAAGAGTTGGTGGAGGACCACAGGGATGAGCTAACCACTGAAGAGTTGTAAGAGCTTCAACTCAAACAGTAACAGACTGCAGCTGAGGAACTTGCTTCAGAGGAGGAGGAAGAGGGAGTGAAGGAGGTGCCTTCTTCAGAGATTAAAGTGATGTGTGCAGTGTGGACTAGGGTGCAAGCTTTTGTAGAGAAATACCACCCTGATCAAGCTGAAACAAGTCATATCTGCAACATGTTCAGCAACAAAACCCTGTACCACTTCAGCGAAATCTTAGAGATGCCAGGAACAGACCTCTATGGGCAGATTTGTTGTGACAAAGGCCCAGTGATTCTCAAGCTGGCTTAGTGGCATTAACCCTTTGAGGGTCGACAGGCCCTCTCCGAAACTCGTTCTCAGGGTCGGCCAAATTTAAAAAAAAAAAAAATTATTTTCTCTTATGAAAAGATAGAGAATCTTTTCCCGATCATAACGACACCAAAAGTTTGAAATTTGATAGAAAACTTACGGAATTATGCTCTCGCAAAGTTAGCGGTCTCGGCGATGTTTACGGATCGGCGATTTTGCCCACTTTGAGCCCCATTTTCGGCCAATTTCACTGTACTAGTCGACAAAAAACATGAATATTTCGCTAGATCTCCATTTTTTCTATCGAATGGGTGCAAGAAACCACCCATTTATAAATTCAACTATCCAGTACAGTGGTCAGAATTTAGCAATTTTGCCAATTTCACACAAATTTCAAAAGATGCCAATTTCGGAATAGGGTCCAGAATAAACAAGAAAGACATTCCTGGCACTAAAATGACATTTCCTCTAGTCATTAGTCACGTCTCAAGGCCCCTCTTATATTCTTTTGCTTTCCACTTTGAATTTTTATTCTCACAAAAAATATAAGATTTACTGTTATGCAGACTACTGCATTAGTGTAAAAAATGGTATAAATATTATTGGTGCACTTGTGAAAGAATATTAGACTCACCAGTTGACGTGTATTGCACGCTTGGCACGATTTGTTTACTTTTGAAGTTTGGTAAAAATCGAACATTTCTGCTACTTTGAGCTCAATTTCAAGGCACCTTTCATTGCAAAACCAGTCAAAATCATCTCAATTTCAGTAATATGTCTTCCATTCTATAAAATGAGACCAAGAAAACTAGAATACAACAATAAATACCATACGAAAATACACTGCAAAGTCGCTGATTTATTAAAAAAAAATGGAAAAAGTTTTTTTTTTCTCATTATGCACCGTTTGCTGCAGGATTTTTTTTAGACTGTGCACACTGACCACATAGACCCATTCTTTCATATGAAGGCCTACCAGCTTTCTCCCACTAGATTTGAGGTCGCTAGAATTTATGAGTACTAGTACGTCAAAAACCCCTACGCGTAAGACGTACTAGTACGACGAAAACCCTCAAAGGGTTAAAAGACAAAGAAGGGATGTAACCCCAGAGATGGCTTTGCTACATGAAGTCTTTATGGAGGGGAATTCCTATTACAAACACTAACTCCTCCCTCTTTCCTCCTCCTTGTCTTCCAGAAGCCAGCATTAGTCTTCAATAGAGGTATGTAATACTTATATAATTGTTAAAAAAATATTTTTTGTGACTATTTTTGTCTGGAACGAATTAATTGTATTATCATTTATTCATATGGGAAATATTATTTTGGTTTTTGGCCATTTCAATCTTAGGCCGCCCTTCTGGAATGAATTACGGTTGATAACTGAGGGTCCACTGTATTAACCCTTTGAGGGTCGACAGGCCCTCTCCCAAACTCGTTCTCAGGGTCGGCCAAATTTAAAAAAAAAAAAAATTATTTTCTCTTATGAAAAGATAGAGAATCTTTTCCCGATCATAAAGACACCAAAAGTTTGAAATTTGATAGAAAACTTACGGAATTATGCTCTCGCAAAGTTAGTGGTCTCGGCGATGTTTACGCATCGGCGATTTTGCCCACTTTGAGCCCCATTTTCGGCCAATTTCACTGTACTAGTCGACAAAAAACATGAATATTCCGCTAGAACTCCATTTTTTCTATCGAATGAGTGCAAGAAACCACCCATTTATAAATTCAACTATCCAGTACAGTGGTCAGAATTTAGCAATTTTGCCAATTTCACACAAATTTCAAAAGATGCCAATTTCCGAATAGGGTCCAGAATAAACAAGAAAGATATTCCTGGCACTAAAATGACATTTCCTCTAGTCATTAGTCACGTCTCAAGGCCCCTCTTATATTCTTTTGCTTTCCACTTTGAATTTTTATTCTCACAAAAAATATAAGATTTACTGTTATGCAGACTACTGCATTAGTGTAAAAAATGGTATAAATATTATTGGTGCACTTGTGAAAGAATATTAGACTCACCAGTTGACGTGTATTGCACGCTTGGCACGATTTGTTTACTTTTGAAGTTTGGTAAAAATCGAACATTTCTGCTACTTTGAGCTCAATTTCAAGGCACCTTTCATTGTAAAACCAGTCAAAATCATCTCAATTTCTGTAATATGTCTTCCATTCTATAAAATGAGACCAAGAAAACTAGAATACAACAATAAATACCATACGAAAATACACTGCAAAGTCGCTGATTTATTAAAAAAAATGGTCAAAGTTTTTTTTTTCTCATTATGCACTGTGTGCTGCAGGATTTTTTTTAGACTGTGCACACTGACCACATAGACCCATTCTTTCATATGAAGGCCTACCAGCTTTCTCCCACTAGATATGAGGCCGCTAGAATTTATGAGTACTAGTACGTCAAAAACCCCTACGCGTAAGACGTACTAGTACGACCAAAACCCTCAAAGGGTTAACCTTAGGTAGACACAATGGAGTGATTAACATCTGAGATGAATACAGATATTGAGAGTAAGTATATATCGATGAGAAAGTTTTACCTATGTTCATGATATTGATCAAATGAATGTACGTATATAGTTTTTACATATGTATTTATGATGGGCTGTGATAGGCTGAGCAGATAAAGTGTTTTTTAACTGTAGTTATAAAAATGCTAGCTGAGCCAGTGATTCTGGAGATTTCTGGCAGGGAGTTCTAGATTTTGGGCTCTTCAATGTACAGAGTTTTTTTTGAAAAGATTCAGCCTGACACACGGAGTGTCATAGAGGTTTTTGTGCCTAGTGTTGTGTCTGAGCCCTATTGCAACTGTCAAGAAAGCATTTCAGGTTGGGATTTATATTAGAATTGATTATTCTGTAAATGTGGGTTGCACAATAGATCGAGTGAATATTTTGTATATTGAGTGGGTATAGGTCTTTGAAGAGTGGGGGGTTGTGTTGTCTAGCAGTGGATTGTGTGATCGTTTGCACTGCGGCTTTATGTTGTGTTATTGATTTTAGGTGGCTTTTCATTGTGGAACCCCAGGCACAAATAGCATAGGTGAGGTATGGATAGATCAGTGATTAGTATAGTATAAGTAGTGCTGTTTGTGGTACATAGTAATGTATCTTTGAGAGGATGCCAACTGTTTCAGAAACTTTGTTGTGTTGAATTTCAGGTTACTATCAAGGTGCAGACCCAGGAATTTTCAATCATTATGTTGAGCAATAAGGGTGTTGTTCAGCATAATGTTTAGTTGGAACTCATTTGCTCTACTCCCAAATATAATGTTAAAAGTTTTGTCCATATTAAGTGTGAGTTTACTGATGCTCAGCCTGGTTGCTATTTTTGCGAGTTCCTCATTAACAATAGTGTTGAGTGAGGCTAGATTTGGGTGGGAGATGACAAAAGTCATGTTGTCAGCAAAGAGAATAGATGTAAGTTGTTGTGATGTGCTTGGAATATCATTTATGTATAAAAGGAAAAGGAGGGGGCCAAGAATGCTACCTTGTGGTACACCAGTGTCCAGGGGTCTTGTTGAAGAGGTTGTGTCAATGACAGAGACGTATTGCTTTCTATTAGTTAGGTAGGAGTTGATAAATGCAGTTCCATGGCCTTTTATGCTATAATGATCAAGCATGAGGAGTAGGATGCTCTGATCTACTGTATGAAAAGCTTTCTTGAGGTCAATAAAGAGTCCAGTGCTGTGTAAAGTAGGTCTAGCATTTTTATTATTGTGTTATTTGTGCTTTTGTTTCTCCTGAAGCCAAACTGGCATGGGTTAAGGATGCTTTGTGATGTTATGAAGGAGTATAAATAAGCATTAGTATATGATTTTCTCAAATATTTTGGAAAGTAAAGGCAAGTTTGATATTGGTGTATAATTGCTTACATCTGCTGGGCCACCACCTTCGTGTACTGGTGTAATCCTTGCTAGCTTGAGTGATGCCAAGAAAGTGTTGGTGTCTAGTAATTTGTTGAAGAATAATGCAATGGTAGGTGAAAGGATTCGAGCCGCTCATTTATACAGTAGTAGTGGTACTTGGATTACATTTTCTGATTTGTTTTTTAAAGAGTTAATAATTATGGTAACTTCAGTGGGCTGTGTTGGTGTAAGATAGAGGGATGTTGGGAAGTTTCCACCTAGATAATCATTAACTCAGTCATTGGCAGTTGGAATTTTACTTGTGAGAATTGATCCTGTGATTGAGAAGAAACCATTTAACTTGTTAGCTGTATTAGCAGGCTGGAGTTTTGGTTTGTTTCATTTAGTACAATATTACTAGCTCTGTTCAGTTTGTGGTGCCCAGGGTCTGAGAGTGTTTTCCAGGTCTCTTTTATGTCTCCTCTCATTTCAGTAAATCTATTAGAATACTATAGTTGCTTGAACTTTCTGATTAATTTGGTGAGGACTGATGTATAGTGTTTGATAAATTGTTTAGTTATTAAGCCCCTTCTATATTGTTTCTCATATTGATGTTTCATATTGATGGATCTTAGGATGCTGTTAGTAAGCCATGGACAACTTAGTATTATATTGGTGATCTGTTTAGTTTTTATGGGACAATGTTTGTTATATTATCTTTGAATTTTGTTTAGAAATATCTCTACCCATTCATTGATACCAACAACATTGGAAAGTTCTGTAAGAGAGTCAACTGAGCTTAGTTCTGCAGTGAAGTTACTTATTGATGCTTCATCATGGAGTAGAAAGGAGAACTTATTATATTCCATTGATTGTTTACATACATTTGTTAGGAGGAAAGTTGTGTAGTGGTCAGTAGTGTTGTCCATGATTATCCCAACTTTAAGGGGGGCTAGTATGTTTGTCCATATGTGGTCAATTATAGTTGCACTCATCTCAGTCTTGTTGATTTTGTAATTACTGGTATGAGTAGTGTATTGTTAATATTGTTAATGAAGTCAACAACAGGTTGGTCATCTGTTAGATCAAAGTTGATGCTGAAGTCTCCTGCTAGTAGTAGGTGGTGCTTATTTATTTGTGTATCTGTAATCAGTGTTTTTAGTTTATCACTAAAGGCTGGGATATTAATATGAGGCATCCTGTATATGGCCCAATATGTGAATATATATTCACCATACTCATCATTGAAAGATATGGTGTTGCTACATGATAGTTCATTAGAATAACAGATGGCAATATCTCCCACAATTTGTTCTGGTCTGCAGTTGTGGATTGCTGTGTATCCTGGTAGTGTGTAGATGTCTATTGTGTCTTGCTTAAGCCAGGTTTCATTAAGAATAATACAAAAGAAGATTGTCTTTAATTAATCTAAGAGTGCCAGGAGGTCATTATAGTATTTACTTAGAATCTAATATTGTAATTCAAAACTGTAATATATCTGGCAATGCTTAGGACAATACTGGCTTCTGTTGCTGTGTAGTAAAGGCAATTGCTTTCAGTTGAATGGTGGCTGGGATTTAGATTATATAGGTTCAGTTCAGGGTTGATGTCAGCATTGAGCATTTGGGGTTAACTGATAAATATTTAAATGATAATTAATTGCAGAAAGGTAATAAGGGGTAACATTAATGTCTGTAAAAATGGGTTGATTGAACAATAATGGTGTAAGTGTATATTGTTTCAGTAGATTATAAAACCTAATAGACATATAGTGAAATAATAATAGTAAAATATAATGTGCTATTAAGACTAAGTATATCAATAGCACCTAACAGTTATTGCACTAATGCTATGATTAACTTTATACAGTAGACAGTAAGAAAAAAAAATAGATTTTAAAACAGTAGTACCTAACTTTGTTTTGTATTGCACTAACTCTGTTATAGACTGCATACACTAGACAGCAAAAAAATATAGTTCTGTACTAATGGAGGATGGTAAAAGACAGTTACAAATATAAAAAAAATAGAATATTGTACAAATATAAAAAAATTGAATTGTATACATTTTTAGGCAAACAAGATGGTGATCTTGGTGTCTAACAAGAGTGTAAACTATAAGGTAGTGATTAGACATCTTAGGCAATTCACTGCTTTCAGACTGACAATATGGTAATAAGGATTAGGTTTTATAGAAAATAATTGGATAAAAAAAATAGGGGTTTCATAACACTACTTGTGGAAAGTGGGTACAAACTGAATTTTATTCTGACTCAGTTAAACCAGCATCACTTAGAATTTTTTTATTTAATTTCTACTGAGTTCAGTAGTATTGAAATATCCCCTTCCTGTTGATTCCTTCTTTATTGCAAGTTTTTCCATCACTTGCAAAGCACTGGTGGATTTTTCAGTCGTATCGTAGCTTTATTAATCTGTAGTGGAAATTTTGTCTTATTTTGGTCAGGCACTCATTGACATCAACATCTGTTTTCATATTAACAGTTATCCTTAATAGTTCATTAATTTGTGAGCTAAAGTTGAACTTTAGTATCACTGATTTCTTCCCAGTTTGATAACCTATCACTTTACACTCCTTTATGTCATCAGTAGGTACGATGAGATGATCTTGGGTAAATTGTAGGGTGGTTTGTTTACATGTTTCATGAGTTATAGTTGGTAGTAGAAGGCTGCTATTTACTACAACTGAATCTGACAGTTGTTGTTGGTCGAAGTGGTCTTGGAAGTTGTTCATAACATTGCTAAGTTGTAAGTCCACTCTTGCTCTTTCATTCTTGATGTTGGTGTTTAGTTGGAAAACTTGATCTTTTAGGTGGTTGATGGTGTCATCGGACTGGGTGTGGGTATTTATTTTTTGTTCAAGATGTGTGATCTCGCCAAGGTATTGTGTATTGGATGTTTGTAATTCCTTAATTTCCCGGGTTAACATGTCATTGGAGGTTTTAAGTTCCTGCATTTCCTGAGTTAAAATGATGATTTTTTTATTCTGGATCCTAACGAATTTAGCTATTTCTGGGTCAGTAATGTTCATGTCAAATCCATGGAAAGAATTATCTCGGATGTTTGTGGTGGTGGCCATGTTTGTTGTTGTTTGGCAAGTGTTATGGTGGTGCATGGTGAGGGTTGTGTCCTGGCTGACAGTAGGAAATGTTTTACTAGTAGTAATGTTTCTCTCACCTGTGGTGTTAGGAGTCTTTGGTTGTTACTGGATCTTCTGTTTTTGCCCAGACCCCTGACCATTGACAGTGGTTTCAGATAAATTGTAGGTGATGGGTAATGGGTAGATGTTATGAAGTTACACTTCACCTGGCAGTGTGGAAGGTGGTGGTAACACAAGTATTCTTAGTTGGTAATATTGCATATTTTTGGGTGATTTCTGTAGTTGATTTATATCATTCTGGGTCTCTACACATGCCAGTGTTATATGGGTCTTTACTAGGCCATCACAGTGTTGTTAGGAGCCTCTGGTGGAAGTAAAATAGAGGAACAAGGATTTTGCTATTGCTGCTGCCACTGACCCAGCTCACTTAAACTTTTAATTTACATTTGCCTTATTATTCATTTCTATCCCATATACTTTTTTTTTAAGACATAACAGCCTTCTCCCACTAAGGTTGGGTGACCAAGAAAGAAGAAATAATTTCACCATCACTCAATTCATCACTTGTTTTGCCAGGATACTACAGTTCAAATCAATCATTCAATCAAACAATCAAGTTTATTCTCTATAAAGATTACAATTCATGGTTTACATATAGGATATTGTCTGGTTTACATATAATACTAATTAAAGAGAGGGCCACTATCACACCTAGCATGACTGGGCATTTTGGGAAGACTAAGATTAATTCAAAACTCTATTGTTACAGAGTATGGAGCATATTGGTATTAAAGTTAAGTACAGTGGACTAGCCTTTAACCGATTTAGCCTTTAACTGAATTAATTTTACCCATAAGAAATAATGGAAATCCAATTAATCCATTCCAGGCACCCAAAAGGATTAAACAAAATAATTTTCTTTTATATGAAACATACATTTCCCTACACAGAAACGAACGGTACATGCAAAATAAACAATAATTAAATGTCACTTACCATTATTTTGGAGTTGTTGATGAGTGATGTGCCAGCAGCAGGAGAGATTCAAGTTTCCTATTGCTTGGAAGGGAAATCCCCTTCCACAAAGACTTCAAGTACCAAGTCCTTCGGTGGGGTTACCTCCCTTATTTGTTTTTTTATGCCACTAGGACCAGCTTGAAAGTCACTGGGCCCTTGTTGCACAAAATATTTTCCAGAGAGCTCTGTTTTTCACGTCCCCTCAGGATTTCCCTTAAATGGGACACAAGAGTGTCATTGTACATGTTGCCAATATGGCTTGCAACAGCTGTGAGAGGATAAAATTAACCCATAAATGCTTGCACCTTGGTGAACATTGTACACATTTCCTTAATCCTTGATGAAGGCAGCTTCCTCCATCTCTCTTCCTTCTGCTCTGAAGCACATTCCTGAGCTGTAATCTGTTGCTGATGCACCTCAAGCTCTTGCAGGTCTGCAGTGGTTAGTTTTTCATTGTCATTCTTCGCCAACTCTTCCACATCCTTGCTACAAATCTCCAACCCCATGGACTTCCCCAATGACACAATAGCTTCCACTACTGGCATAGGTTCCTGAGGGTTATCCCCAAGCCCTTCAAAATCCCTCTCTTGTACACATTGTGGCCACAGTTTTCTCCAAGCAGAGTTCAAAATCCTGCAAGTCACTCCCTCCCAAGCCTTACCTGCAAGGTTTATGCAACTGAGGATATTGAAGTGATCTTTCCAAAACTCTTTTAGGGTCAGTTCAGTGTATGAGGTCACTTTAAAGCACTTTTGAATTACTGCTTTTGTGTAGAGTTTTTTGAAGTTTGCAGTGACCTGCTGGTCCATGGGCTGGAGGAGAGGAGTTGTATTAGGAGGCAAAAACTTCACTTTAACAAAGCTAAACTTCCCTGCAATTTGCTCTTGCAAGTCATGAGGATGAGCAGGAGCATTGTCCATTACCAGGAGGCACTTGAGTGACAATATCTTTCCAGGAGGTAATTTTTCACAGAGATTTTTTTTTTTTTTTTTACATTTTGCCACCGAAGTGGCTAGTTTATTGTGCACCCCATATCCATCCTGTGGACAGTAGCGCGAGAGCATATGGATACACTAAAGGCCTAGGAACTAGGCCCCAAAGGGTTAACAGGAATACATATGGATTTATATCTACATATCTATAGTTCATTTATCTGTTACAAGCAAATTTAGGAAATTTGCTTAGTATATCTGGTATCTTATTTTCATTAATAAGATATCTTGACATGTCACATAGGTTATTATACTGTCTGTCTCTGTATTCCTCAATGAGTGGACAATTAAGCACATAGTGTTCAAGAGAGTGACCATATGCCTGATCACATAATTTACATTTAGTTTGATCATCATCTGTGTGTCTCCCAAACTGCCAGAAGTACTTGTAACCAAGCCTAAGCCTGCCCACTACAACATCAGTCAGTCTGTTCACATTGCAAGTTGCTCCATAAACATACTTATCTACGTTCATGTTATCATAGTGGGTTATAGATCTACTCAGGCTTCTAACTGCATTCCTATAACAATCATTTTCATTATTTACTTCTCTCCTAATATTATTCCTAATGCTAGACACAGTTATACCAAAGTTATAGTCTACATTCTCCTTCTGGGTACTCTTCTTAGCTAACATATCAACTTTATCATGAAGGAGTAATCCAATGTGTGATGGGATCCATAGCAATTGTACATTAATTCCTTTGTCCCTAATTTTTGAGTATCTATACCTGGCTTCTCCAATGAGCATGTTGTTGGAGTCATTATATGAGTCAAGAGCCTTCAATGATGACATAGAATCAGTAATGATGACAGAGTCAAGCTCAGTGTCATAGGTTAGCTTTAGCGCCATTAGGATTGCAAACAATTCAGTTTGCAGTGTAGACGCCCAGTTGTTAATTCTTATGCCTAACTCAACAAATTTATTATCGTTCTTAACTAGGGAGGTGGCAACAAGAGCAGATGCAGCCCTGCCAGAAGACTCCTGTTTAGATCCATCAGTGTATATAACTTGTGATAACTTATTACTACCAGGTAAGTGAGAAATTTCTTCTTGAGCAGTTGCTCTAACAAGAGATTTAAGGAAGGGATTACTAGCAATGAGCTTCTTGGGAGGGACTTGTAGGTATGTGATATTAAATGAACACATCTTCCATGGAGGGGTGAAATGCTCTTGTTGCCTACAGTGATACAGTTCATGCAGGTTATAAAACTTAATGCAAGTGCACGTTTTCACAATCCATTTAGATCTGTGTGTATTTACCTCTAGACACTTGGTAAGATTCACTGTGACAGTGTCTGGTTCGTTTCTCAACATTCTAATACCGAGTACAGTGTTAATTTCAACAATCCTATCATTGATACTAGAAATACCAAGCTCCTTCCTCATGTTAAGAACTTTTGTAGATCTGGGACAGCCAAGAATAATCCTGAGAGCTTCATTTTGCATTAACTCCAAGGGTCGGAGAGAACTTTCTCTAGCTAATATCAACATGGGAGCAGCATAATCAATTAACCCTTTCAGGGTCCGTCCCGTAGATCTACGGCTTTTCGGTGAGTGTCCAAACCGTAGATCTATGCCAAAATTCTAGCGCCGTCAAATTTAGCGTGAAAGCGCTCATAGGCCTACATGTGAGAGAATGGGTCTGCGCCATGGGTGTGCGCCATAAACAAAAAATCTAGGCGCCTGCATAGCATTGTGGGAACGCTGGCTCATTCACCCTTGTTCACCATGCCTCGTCGCAAGTCAGCTCTCACTCCCCGGAAAATTGGGACTCTCCTCTTCCTGTCTGATAGTTCTGACACTGATGGAAGTGGAAATAAAGATGAATTCTACGGCTTTGATAAGTTAGTGACCGAAAATAATGACCAGGATATCGATAATAGTGCAGAAAACCCTGACGATCCTCGACCTTCTACCTCTGGTGTGGGCACTCGTGACTCACGGTCGGGTGTTCCTAAACGTAAGAGAAAACTAATATTTTCCCATGGCCAGGCCTCTGACTTCAGTAATGACGCTGATTCTGACATGGATTGTGATTTTATTGCGCTCGACGATCATTCGAGTAGTGATAGTGAGGAAACATATTCACCAGTGAAGCGTTGGTATGTTCGCCGCTGCATGCACTCGGGTAGTGTACCCTATGCTGTGCCCAGGGGACGGAGTACATCCCGGAGTACATCCCGGAGTACATCCCGGAGTACATCCCGTGGCCCTACACCCGTTTTAGGTAGTGATAGTGAGGATGATGTGGCTACATTTGGCATGGATGGGCCACAGGCATCAGTGGATGGTGTTAGTGGTGCTGGTGGTGGTAGTGGCACCGCCATGCGTGACTCACTGTGCCACGCGGGGACCCACGCTGCTGACTCGTCAGTTCAAGGACAAAGCGGAGCGTCACCCACCAGCCCGCCACAACCACAACCACCCGTACAACCAGCCTATGATGTCCAGTATCCACCAGCAAACCGTATCTGGGATTGGCAGCAAAATCCCAATTTTGTTCCCAGCCCTCACCACTTTGATGACTCTCAAAGTGGAATTCTACCTACCTGTCCCCTTGGAACCACGGCCAATGAACTGGAATTCTTTGAATTATTCTTTGACTAGCCATTGATGGAAATTATTGTCAGGGAAAGTAATAAGTATTTTCAGTATACCATGGCAAATACGATCTTATCACCACAGTCAAGACTACACAGGTGGAAAGAGACGACTGTTGCAGAAATGTATTTGCTTTTTGCAACAATAATGCTTATGCCTCACGTCTATAAGCATAATATAAAAGCATACTGGTCCACAGATCGGCTAATTTGTACCCCATCCTTCAGTGAAATAATACCAGTGAACAGGTTTATCTTACTGTTACGTTTGTTGGACTTCTCTGACAAAACCAGGCCTGACAGAAGTGACAGGTTATACAAGATTAGAAATGTTTTCATGTATCTCAAACAAAAGTTCAGGATATACTTTTATCCATTCAAGAATCTTGTAATTGACGAGTCTTTGATTTTGTTCAAAGGTAGACTGTCATTCAAGCAGTATATACCGAGCAAGAGGAACCGCTTTGGTATAAAATTGTTTGTACTCTGTGATTGTGACAGTGGCCTGGTGTTGGATATTGTTGTATACACGGGTAGTAAAACATTGAAAGATACCAAGATGTTATTGGGTATCTCAGGTGACGTAGTGAGAAACATGATGGCACCTTATCTTGGTAAGGGCCATACATTATATACCGATAACTGGTACACAAGCCCATTACTCAGTGATTTCATGCGAGTGAACAAGACAGATGTGTGTGGCACAGTGCGTTCTAATCGTAAACATATGCCCAGGCTCAATGCAGGTGTTCGTGGTGATGATGTGCAGGTGTTTACTGCCAATGACATCATGGCATTACGGTTGCATGACAAACGAGATGTCACATTGTTGACAACCATTCACCGTAATGAAATGCAAGACAGTGGCAAAGTTGATCGAGTGACTAATGAACGTATTCGAAAACCAGTGTCAGTGATTGATTATACACAAAACATGCGCTTGGTTGACAAGTGTGACATGCAGATTGGTTTTGTTGACTGTGTTCGTAAGAGTTACAAGTGGTACATGAAACTTTTCTTCCATCTCATGGACATTTCAATGCTGAATGCATATAATATGTACCAAATAAAGACTGGTAACAGACCACCGTATGGTGAATTTTGTTTGTCTGTTGTCAGACAACTCATAATGAAGTACCAGGTAACAACACCTGCAATACAACATGGTCCTCGAATTCATCACAATATACCCAAGCGTTTGAGGAGAGAAGGTGATCATTTCATAATACAGCTTCCTTCAACTCAAAAGAAATTTGCTCAGAAGAGATGCATTGTCTGTGCACAAACAAAACGACGGCAACAAAGACGCAAAGACACTCGGTTTATGTGTGAGGAATGTAAGGTGCCTCTGTGCATGGTGCCTTGTTTCAAGGAGTTCCACAAGCTCCAGCAGTTCTAAAACCATGTCCAGTGATTGTAAATATGTAAATATATGATAGAACATTAGTATTATACAATATTTGTGCATGTTTATTGTAATAAACAACAGTGGTAAACAATAATATGATAATAACTTTAGTGCGGTTATTGTGTTCAATACAGTGAGTATATATATATCAATTATATACAGTATTGGTCTCTCAGGCCCCAAATGTTAGTAGGAATAGAAAAAAATTGGAAAAGAAAAGAAAAAACAACTAAAACAACAAAATAATATAATACGCGTATGTGGAATTCGTCGATGTTGCCGCCACCACATCATTTTCTATAAACTTCTTGGCACTGTATCTCGGTAAGTAATGATCAGATTTTAATTTTTTTTTGTTTTATTACCTTCACAAAAATATTCTCTTTAATTCTGTAAGAAAAAATAATTTTTTTTTCAAAATTTCTTGGACACTGGTGCGTGACTTCAGATTTTGGCCTTGGACCCTGAAAGGGTTAAGGACCTAACATAGGCTATGTACATCATTCTCACGATTCTCACATTAGCACCATAGTTGGGATTGTAGCCAGCAACAGCTTTGAGAGCAGTTAGCCTAGCTTTACATTTCTTGTTTAGTTGTGGTATAGTGGATTTGTTAAAGGGTACATCTACACCAAGATATCTGTCAGTTTTAACGTAGCTAATGATTTCACCCTGCAAATAGATGGGTGGGGGATGTCATTTGCTTGTTAATATCTTTGTTTTAGAGGAAGATATTATGAGGCCTAGTCGATTACAAATTGCTTGAACTTCATTAAGAATGATATTCATCTTCTTATGCCCTGTTGTATGGATCATGATATCATCAGCATAGCTTATAGCTATATGTTTAGGTGAGGCAGGTAGAGCATTTAGGAGAGCATTAATCAGAATATTAAATAGCATGGGACTAAGAACTCCTCCCTGCGGTGTACCTAAAGACATTTCTTTAGAATCACTTCTGAAGCCTTGGTAAAGGACAGAGGATACTCTATTTGACAGGTATCCTATTATCCAGCAGAGTAAGCTACAACCAATATTCATTTTGGCAAGTTCATGTAGTATAACGGTTCTGTTCGCAATATCAAATGCAGATTTTAGATCAAGAAAAGTGGTAAAACTAGTAGAGGTGTGTGCAGTGAGAAAGGTGGAAATACAGTTCTGCACACTTTTACCTTTCATGAACCCATAGAGGTTAGGGGAAAGTTGGTGTCTGATTCTGTAGTACAGTCTGTTAAGTATCATTCTTTCAAAAGTTTTACAAAGACAACTAGTTAAGGAGATCGGCCTAAATGTATCAGGCTGTTGGGGCTTAGGGATAGGCACAATGAGACTATTGGTCCAGGAAGTAGGAAGAATGCCCTCAATGTAACTGAGATTATACAGTGCCAACAAAGGGTTATCAGGCACGTGCCTTAGAGTTCTGAGAATATCATAGGTTATACCATCCTCTCCAGGAGCAGTTGATCGACCTTTGGTTAATGCATTATCTAATTCATACTCGGTAAAGAGGCAATCACTCTCATCAATATTTTGGCTCATAAAATTAATCAGTTTCAACATTTCTTCAGAAGTACTCTCTAAATTTTTTCTAATATGAGATGGAAGGTTTTCATGCCTGGATGTTTTGGACCAGTCATTTATGAGGTCATTTGCTTTTTCAAGAGGAAAGGGATGAGCAACATTGCCAGTCTTTTTCCTGGTTATTTTATTTATACCTTTCCAAGCCAAACTCAAAGGGGTGGACCTATTTAATCCACAAACAAACTGTTCCCATTCCTGTTGCCTAAGTTCTTCCTTTCTATTCCTTGCATTTGTTAGTGCAGCTTGGAACGTTCTGAGCAGGTCTGGGGTTCTACATTCACGGTATGCTTTACCAATCCTCCTAGCTGCATGTGTTAGATTGCGCAGCTGTGGATCATTATAGTATTTACATTGGTTTTTATTGTTATTTATAGTGGAGGGTCTTTGTTTCTTATTCCTGCCCACTTGATCTGTAAGAACACTCTCAATAGTGGTAATTAAATCATCATTAAATTTTTGTGTGCCAATGGGCTCGTAATTCTTATACCATTGATCCAAGTGGTTAATAAAGTTGTCTCTGTGTTCTGGTTTGAGAATAAGTTTCCTCCTTCTGTATTTAGCTCCTTGATTGCTGGAGATGTGATCAAGATTGACAGTTGTTAGTCTTGGGAAGTGATCCGATAGAAGATCATCAACTATGACAGAGTCATGCATCGTATATGATGTATTAAATCCAAGACACAGATCTAGTATGCCACCATATATGTGAGTAGGCTCAGTAGTGCCCACAATTGGAACATTATCATGCTCATTTAGCAATCTCACTAGTTTAGTTCCATTGGTGTTTGTTATAGACCCACCAATATTCTTATGTCTGGCATTAAAATCTCCAAGAATGATGGTAGGTTCACTATTGATGCGATCTGGTAAAGCATCAGGTCGAAGCTGGTTCACTGGGGCATAGAGATTAAAAATGTTTATGGAAAAATCGCCTGCATATACTTTGACACCATGATGCTGCATGTTAACTCGACTCTACAAGGAAAGGAGTGAATGTGGCAAGTTCTTTCTGATATACATCACACAACAGTTGGTTGACCTTAGGTTATAAGCTGCATATCCAGGCAAGTTTGGTGAAGGTGCTCCATCTTTCAATCTACATTCCTGCAAACAGATGACATCAATATTCTTGGTTGCACTAATATGATGTAAGTCAGGCAACCGCTTCCTGATGGAAGCAATGTTCCATGAAAAGATTTGTAATGTATCCATTGTAGTGAGTTATTACAATCTCTTGCTCATAAGATGGTAAAACTATTATGCTTTGACTACAGTGTGCAGGCACTTAAGAGCAAATATCTTCAGGACCTTTATTTTTAAGCATTTTTCGGCATATTGGCAGCCAGTTCCGAGGCAAGTCCTGAAGGCAAGAGTCATGGGCTTCTTTCTTACAAATTGCTGGAAGCTGAACGGGGATTGCTGCACTTTTGACATCATCACCATGCTCAAGAGCATCATCCTGATTACATATATTTATTAAACTTGTCAGGATCTGTTCAAGATACTCAATTTTTTTCTGGAAATTTGTTATAATATGAGGAAGGTCAGGCGAATCCAATGCCTCTCCGGAGGATGGCACTTCTGGGTTAGTGCTTTCTTTAACACCTATCACTTTAACAGGTACCATGGTTACATTAGTGTTCTCTGTTTCATCATTCATTGCAGGTAGGTCCTGTGCATCTGACTCATCTCCAATTTCCAGGGAGGTTACCTGTGTGGTGTCCGTCTGACTGTTGTAGTTGTGTGTATTGGGAGAAATGACAAACTCATCCCCATATTCAGGTGTAGCCATAGGTATCTGTAGTGGCAGACCAGTAGTTCCATATGTGCTAGCAGGGATGGCTAGCTCCTCCACAGCTGGTGTGTGTGATGGCATTCTGGTATCACCAGAATCCTTTGCAGTGAGGTGGGGTTCTTGCACACTTTGCAGAGGTTCAGTCTCAGATCTGGCTGTGGTAGACTGGATGGCCCCATCCTCAGTTACCATTAAAGGACTGTTATCAGGTTTACATCGAAGGTTGTTTGGGTTCTGACTGCAGTCCTTGTGGGAAACTGTAACCCCAACTTCTTTACAGTTAATACACTTAAATTTTTGGCTGTCAGGGCCTACTGTGCATTCTCTAGTGGAATGTTTCCCAGCACACTTACCACACCAAGAATGTAGTATTCCACAGTCTACTGCAACATGGCCATAGTGCTGGCATTTGTAACACCTACGTTTAGGGGGTAGGTACACTTCGATGTTTAGGAAACGTAAACCATGCACCCAGATATTCCGGGGGAGGGGCACAGGACCCACCCAACTGGCAATAATTTGGGATTTTCCTTTAAGTCTTTTAGGCTTGATGATATGCTCACTTAGAGTCAGATGGGATGGGTCCATGCAGAGAGGGTATCCAAAGATTATGATACTGACCCATTTTTTAAAGTGGTGAGTGTCTGATGGAGGTCGGAGCAGCTTAATACCCCCATAAGGTGTACTAAGTAGATCATTGATCAGTTCTGCATTCTGTTCCACAAACACAAAGTTGTGTGTGTTTTTCCTAAATTGGATCCTTGAGTTAGGATGCTTGTTTACAGCTGCCATTAGCCATGCACACTTAGCAGGCAGCGGGGTGTTGTCAGGGAAGTTCAGCTTAACACATTCTTCCTTTGAAGAAAGACTTCTTGCAGCCTCTGTGCACCAAGGACGTTTAGTATCACATTGTGTACGAGTCAAGTGAGTCTGACTACGTCGACGCTCTAGCCCTTTCTCACTTTTTCTCTTTTGTTTACTTTTAAAGGTCTGGAAGCTATCATCATTTCCATCACCTGCAGAAATAGTTTCCTCTATGACAGTTGCCATGTTTGCCAGTGATGATATCTGGTGTAAGACTCACAACACAAGAATTCCTCGCTTATCTTTCCCTTATAGCTTATGCAAGAGCAAATATTCACTACAAAGTCAGAAGTCCAAAATAGATCACAAGACACAAGTGCTCAAGTTCAATGAACACCTCCAACCATACTCAACCCAGACCACCACCACTCAATACGACACACACCCCACCAAAAACACACTCAGAGACCTCTTGTATGTGTGTTAATAATATGGTACATATAATGATATAATGGATGGTACAGGCGAGGTCTTACACCTTATCACAAATTACAAAGATGAAAAGAGAGAGAGAGAGAGAGAGAGAGAGAGAGAGAGACAAAGTAGGTAATATTGAGCATAAAATTAGAATTCTGTCATACATCACATTAAACAAGAGGTTCAGATTCAATGATAACTTCCACTTGAGTTAGTTCAGGCTACTGCCACCTAATGTACCTCACTGAAATAATAATATAGCAGACATCACAATGAATGCTGAAGACAACCTCTTACCCCAACCATAGATTGTAAACAGTATTACTAAAAAAAAAAAAAAAAAAAAAAACTAGGTAATGTTACAATGACAATGAGATAAATCACTGTGGTGGACTTGCTTGGTCCATCCTGGGTAACTCACACGTTACTATGTTATATATGTATGCAAGCATAAGTGTGCAGCTGTAGATAGATGAACCAGTACCTAAACAATCTCACTTACACACGCGTTACTATGTATGAGAAGTGTTGCCAAGTACACCAAGTGTACACTTTATCACTTAGAATATACTTTTGTTGATGTAAATATAGGTGAGAGTGGTACACCGCTGGTCGTAATAAACACTCTCAACTTCTCAAAGTCACACACTAGGCCCAGCTTCTGGAGAGGTACCAGCGTTTTAATGTGTTTATTATGTGTCAGTGCGAGTCTGCAGTCATTACATTGGTGTATCAGAAGTTAAACACTACAATCCAGTTGATCAAATAGTCTAAAACAATTTACACAATGTATAACTAGAAGTATAATGATTGCAAATTGTTACTATTACAATTTTAACTAGGCGCTAGACCCACTAGATGAGATGGCAAGGAACATAGATGTTAACAGGCTGACTCTTGCTTAACACAGTTGAAAGGTAACCGAATTACTCAAGTAAGAAAGTATTCATGAAACTTAACATTATGCAGCAGTAAGCTTGTTCACAGTAAAAATACAAAGCATAAGTTACACACTCACACCACAGATGAACACTGCAATTTGAAATATTACTGGGAATTTAGCAGTAAAGTTTCAGTCTGAACGAGAAAATGTATTAGAAAACACAGCAATGACACTAGGACAAGCAATTTAATTATGTAACCGTATTTAATAGTTCAGTTACACTGAGCAGAGCATGTATTACACTGATTTATCAAATGTAAGGAGTCGCTACACTGAAGCACACTCTGAGCCTTTTAAAGTCTTGATACAGGCTTACAAATGACAATTAACTGTTGGGGAAAGCAGCACTTAACACTTCTAGCACAAGTATGACAGATGAATGTTCACTGTGTACAAGCCAATCACCACAAACTTACTATGTTCATAAGTTAACCTCTGGCATGTCCCACTCAAAATGTCAGCACTGCAATGCTCGTCAAATTGTTCTCAAGCCACTACAGGAAACACTGGTATGCCAGCAGCACTGCAGAACGTATACACAGACATGCTGGGCCCTAGGACAGCTATAACTGCAGGCTGCCTTAGCTTGTTCTGGCTAGCTTTTAGTGCTGCCCTCAAGCTTGCTTGACTGTGCTCGCCAAGCCCGCGCCAACCACCCGGACACCTGCTTGCAGCAGGCAGGCAGGCACACAGGAGACACTCGCAAGATGAGCGGAATTTAGTCTTGATGACATTGTTTTTCTTGAACACTCAGGGAGTTTCAGAGTGATACACCACTAAAGGCTTCACTTTGCAATCACCACTAGCATTACTACACAACATTAATGTCAGTCTGTCTTTCATAGGCTTATGTCCTGGCAGTGCCTTTTCCTCCTGAGTAATGTAGGTCCTGTTTGGCATTTTCTTCCGAAACAGGCCTGTTTCGTCACAATTAAGCACTTGCTCGGGTTTTAAGTTTTCAGCCTCTATGTAATCCTTAAAGCCCTGCACATATTTTTCAGCTGCTTTTTTGTCTGACCTGGCAGCCTCACCATGCCTTATCACACTGTGTATGCCACTACAAATCTTAAATCTCTCAAACCAGCCTTTGCTAGCTTTAAATTCATCAGCAGCAGCACTATTTGGAGGCATTTTCTTAATGAGATCATTATGCAACTTCCCTGCCTTTTCACATATTATTGACTGAGATATACCATCCCCTGATAATTGTTTCTTGTTTATCGACAACAATAACAGTCTCTCCACATTTCGAGTATTTGCAATTTCTGTTTTGTAATCACACTTGCACCTTTTTGTTGTGCAAGATAATAGTGATGGTTGAACGGGGTTTGTTGTATAACTTTTCCAACTCCGAGATACATGCTCCACTTTCGTACTTTTCTATTACAGTGGAACCTCAAAAATCGAACGTATTACATATCGAACCTTTTGAAAATAGGACCATTTTTTCGGACAAACTGTGTTCCTATTATTGAACACACCCCTATTTTTGGACCGCCGGGTACTGGACCTGTCTGCCGCCCACTCTGTCCGCATCCCCGCGCAGGCGCCGTGAGCAGTCTAGCTTTGTTTACGCTTGAGTGAACACTAACCTGCGCTCTCATTCATGCATTTTACGATTATTTCGCTGTGTTTAGTGCTTGTGGGACTGTGAAATAAGCTGCTATGGGCCCAAAGAAACTTGCTAGTGGTACCCCTGTGGTAAAGAAAGTGAGAAACACCATAGATGTGAAGAAGGAAATAATACAGAAGTATGAGAGTGGTGTGAGACTTGCTGAGCTTGCCAGGATGTATGGGAAAAACAAGTCGACCATCGGTTCTATCCTGTCAAAGAAAGAACAAATCAAGGAAGCTGATGTTGCAAAAGGTGTTAATATGCTAACCAAAAAAAAACCACAAATAGTTGAAGAGGTTGAGAAGTTGTTGCTGGTGTGGATCAAGGATAAAGAGAGTGCAGGTGATAGTGTTTCAGAGACGATTATTTGCGAAAAGGCAAGGAAGTTGCATGCCGATCTGGTACAGAAAACTCCTGGAACCAGTGCTGATAGTGAATTTAAGGCCAGCAGAGGCTAGTTTGACAGATTTAAGAAGCGTAGTGGCATACACAATGTTGTAAGACATGGTGAGGCTGCCAGTTGGTGGAGAACCACAGGGAAGAGCTAACCACTGAAGAGCTGCAAGAGCATCATCTGGAGTAGTATCAGACCACAGCTGAGGAACTTGCTTCAGAGGAGGAGGAAGAGGGAGTGGATGAGGTGCCTTCTTCAAAGATTAAGGAGATTTGTGCCAAGTGGAATGATGTCCAAATGTTTGTGCAGAAGTACCACCCTGAGCAAGCTGAAACAAGCCATCTTTGCTACAAGTTCAGTGACAGAACCATGTCCCATTTTAGGGAAATGTTAAAGAGGCACCAGAAACAGAGGACTGTGGACAGTTATTTTGTGAGACAGGGGTCCAGTGACTCTCAAGCTGGTCCTAGTGGCATGAAAAGACAGAGAAGGGAAGTAACCCCAGAGAGGGCTTTACCTGAAGTCCTCATGGAGGGGGATTTCCCTTCCAAACTCTAACCTCAACTCCCTCTCTCCTCCTCCCTATCTTCCAGATGCCATCACCAATCGTCAATAAAGGTAAGTAAAAATGTTATTTTATATGTATTACTATACGTAATTACAAACTATAGTATTTGTTGTATGTAAAACTGTAATTAAATCTCTATAAAATGTATTTTTTGTGTGAATATTTTTGGGTTTCTGGAACAGATTAATTGTATTTCCATAAAGCGGCAGCGGCAGCGGCAGCAGCGACTTCCAAGCTCCGTATTTTTCTCCAACTACCAGAGCTACAAATGCTCCTATGATGACCTAGTTACAAGCAAAACTGCACTACCCAACGTAGCACCCAGAATGACAAAAGATTACCAACAGTGAAACCTACAAATCGAAAAAAAGAGAGATCAAAGGAAGACTGCACACAAACCGAAAGCAACACCCCGCTGCCAGCCGAACAACGTAACCCTAAGCTTTGTATACTACAACTTCTTCTTAACAACAACAATTCCTGTAGTATTATGAGGCGCAATCTAAGAGGAAACAACACCAAGGCCAGCAAGAAAATACCGAAAAATCAACTATTCAACAAGTGTAGCCAGGAGGACGCCGGCCCAGCAACCACCCCACTCACCACCACTCAAGGCGACACCACAACAATAACAACAAACATGGCTGCCACCAGCCCATCCTCCCCTCTCTTCCCCGGATTCAACCTACCTAGTAGTCTCTCAGGTATGACCAACGATCCAGATACCCTAAAGTCATGCATCTCCAACTTAGTTATTGAAAATATGAATCTTCGAGAGACGCTAACAAAACAAGACACCAGGATGACACAACTCGAGAACAAAATCCTCAGTCTTGAACAAAAGTTATCAACACCTGGAATGACTAACTGTGACAAGACCATCCAAACAGTCATAGATAGCCATACCCAACAAATAATATCTCTTAATACAAAGGTTGAAGAAGCAGTAAAACAATGGAAGAACAACTTAGATAACCAGTTCAGTGACTACTTTGCTCTCCAAGAAGATAAAACTGAGCAAGAAAAACTATCGGACGCAGTAATAGTTAACAGTCCACTTTTTCCCAGTGATATGAACCAAACAAACAGTAAAGAAATTACTCTGCAGATCATAAAGGACCAAACAAGTGTTATTGTACCAGAGTCTGAAATAAAAGAAGCCAGATTACTAGGATCCCATGGTAGAAAAAGTGTTATGCTTAGATTCAACTCACATGATAGGAAAAAAGACTTAATTATTGCATCTATTAAAGTAAAGAAAGAGGTATACATAAACGAGTGTCTTACCAAAAAACGTCAGAACCTCCTGTATAGAGTCAGAAAACTTAAGCGGGAGAATAATGACACAATACACCAATGCTTCACACGGGATGGGAAAATTCTAGTTAGGAAAACAAATGTAGGTCAACTGTACACAATCACGAACGAGAATGATCTATCACGATTTCTCAGGGATACTAATCTTACAGAGAATAACTAAACAATGTCCAACTTAAAAGTCTACGTAGTGTAGTGTATGTTTTGCTCCATTATTGTTCAAATTTCATTGTACAATCTCTTAGTATTTAAATAATCAACTACCTCATTTTGTGATTTTACTAGTAAGCATAAATCACCTTATGTGATTTTCTTATTTACTATTGTTCGCTTGAACATTAGCTGAATTGATACTTTCTCTGTCCATATTACTACCTCATATTTTTTTTAAATACTATCAATTGATATTACTTACTAAAATTAATAAATATCATTTTTACTAAAATTTCAATTTACTCTTAACATTTTTGACATTTAATAACCATTACTTGACTAATTACCTTTACCTGTTTTAATACCACATTTACTATCCTAGATTACTCTTAATTACCTTGTACTGCTATATAACCTCAAGTATAACTACCAGTGCAATATTGAATGAAATAAACATTACTATTTCACTTTTTTGTAATCATTATTACTTACTAAAATTTTATTAAACACCATATTTACTACCAGTCAATTTTACTTTTGTACATTAAACATTATTTTATACTTCCCATAACATTTTGTTGCCAAATTTTCAAGTTTTTATATTCAACCCCAACCTTGTATTATCCTTTGTACCTGTGTACCTGGGTACCTGTCTACCATCTTACTATCATATTATAACCAAGACATTACCATTGTGATTTTTTACTATTATTCTTTTGGTACTTTAATTGTGAATTTTATTTTGTCAATTTAAATCTATAGTTATAACCTTGATCTTGTCAACAACCCATACCAGACTCTAGTGCAATTGCAAGTACCATTTCAAATTGTATTTTTATATTATAAGTTTATATTATAATTCCTACCATCTGTCCATTTAACTTTGCTTACCATTACTTAATTTTAGTCCCTTTTATATTTTCTCCTTTATTTTAGCTTTATATAACTATCCTAGTTTATATATCCACAACTGTTAAAATAATCAAGGTGCTATTCTCAGGTGCTAAAGTAGAATAAGCTCACAATCTTGCCATTATATTCCAAAGCTCATTTATTCACAACCTATATTAGTCCCTTTTTATTATAATTTTAAACTATAATTATAACTTTAAAAAATTACCTTTATAGTACTACCTACTATCATATTCCCAAGCACTATTATATGATCATCACTTTATTTGTATTAGTCCCTTAGCTCATTATTTTACATTTGTTAAATAATTCAGGTGCTATTTTTTAGCTTAAGACTATTTACTTTGTTTTATACTTAATTCTAACTATAGATTCACTACAAATCTTATGATTACAAGCATTGATCCTGATACCAACCTCTTATTTAATGACTTAAATGAATCAAACAGTTACTGTAATTACTACACTGCAGAACAATCAAAGGCACTTCTCAGTGCCAACAACAACATAACTATCTTTAACTACAATATCAGATCTTTAAGCAAGCATTACGATGACCTCATAGCATTACTAAATTCCTTACATGCCAATATGTCCATCATTACACTAACTGAAACCTGGCTAAAGCCTGATAGTACAGATGTCTATGCCATTCCTGGTTACACAGCCATACACAACTGTAGGCCAGACCAACAAGGGGGTGGCACAGCCATATACTACTCAGACCAACTAGAATGTATCACTAATACTTGCACAAGGGATGAACATGGGGAATATATAATAGCTAAATTCAAATCCAAATACCTACAAAAACCTCTCACATTGATAAACATCTACAGAGTTCCACAGTCAAACATTAGCCAATTTAGTCAAAATCTAGGAAGTATGATAACTGATGCACGCATGAACAAAGATCACTTACTACTCTCAGGTGACTTCAATATAAATCTCCTGCAAGACCAGGACCCACACGTTACTGAATTCACAAACACAATGAGTAACTGTATGTTACTACCAACAGTAACAAAACCTACAAGAGTTACAGAGACTAGTGTTTCCCTACTTGACCACATCTGGACCAACACCATATCCCCTTTAAAATCAGGCATAATTACAGATAATACCACAGACCACTACCCTACTTTCCTCATAACAACTCTTGGTAAACTACCCCAAGACACTACTAAAGTCACCTTCAGACTTCACAATGAGGCAGCCATTAATAACTTCGCAACAGCATTAGCAAACATTGACTGGCACACTGAGCTAGAAATCTATACAGATATTGACGAATGTATTAATAATTTTCTAAAAAAGACCCAATACCTCTATAACAAGCACTGCCCTAAAAAAACTAAACAGATGACAGCAAAGAGACTGAACAGTCCCTGGCTAACACCCAGCATTCTCAAATCCATAAATACAAAACACCAATATGAAAAACAGTACAGAATGGGTCACATAACCAGAGACCAAACAAAACGTTACTCGTCAATCCTAACCAGCCTGATAAGAAGGGCAAAAAAATTGTATTATGAGAACAGATTATCCAACTTACGAGGTGATATAAAAAAGACCTGGAAAACACTATCTGAAATTCTGGGAACAAAAAAGATATCACGAAATAGCGAAATAAAATTAGCAAAATCAGATGAACCCCAACTCCCACCAACAGAAACAGCAAACAGACTCAATGATTTCTTCTCCACTATAGGACAAAACCTTGCCCATAAAATCCCAAGCTCAGATACCCCACCAAATAACTACCTCACCGGCAACTACCCGAACACACTGTTCCTAGCTCCGACTAACCCATACGAAGTCTCCCTTATTATCAATGCACTAAAAAACAAGGCAGGAGATTTAAGTACCTTACCACCCTTTATATATAAAAAAGTGTCACAAGTGCTATCTCCAATCATTGCAACACTCTTTAACAAATCCATTGAATCCTCCACCTTCCCTACAGTACTCAAAATAGCAAGGGTCACCCCGATCCACAAAGGAGGAGACCAAACAGAGTTGAATAACTATAGGCCAATATCCAACTTACACCCTCTCTCAAAAATCTTTGAAAAACTAATTCATAAACGAATCTACTCCTACCTTATCTCCCAAAACATACTCAACCCCTGCCAATTTGGATTCAGGCCTAATAAAAATACTAATGATGCTATTATACACATGCTAGAACATATATACACTGCAATAGAGAAAAAAGAAGTCCCACTGGGGATCTTCATTGACTTACGTAAAGCTTTTGATACAGTTGACCATGACTTGCTCCACGTAAAATTGTCACACTATGGTATAAGAGGGCACTCCCTCAATTACCTCAAGTCATACCTCAGCAACAGAAGCCAATATGTGTACGCAAATGGGGCAAACTCTTCTGCGCAACCAATTACAGTTGGTGTCCCACAGGGAAGTGTCCTTGGCCCTCTTCTCTTTCTCCTATACATAAATGACCTTCCAAATGCTTCGCAATTACTCAAACCCACACTATTTGCAGATGACACTACATACGTCTTCTCTCACCCGAGCCCAGTCACACTAGCCAATACTGTAAATACCGAATTACAGAAAATATCTACCTGGATGAGGACTAACAAACTTACACTAAACATTGACAAAACCTACTTCATTCAGTTTGGTAACAGAGCTACAGATGTCCCTCTTAACATAATGATAAACGGATCACCTATCACAAAGCTAACAGAGGGAAAATTCTTAGGAATCCACCTTGATAATAGACTCAAATTTCATACACATATACAACAAATTTCTAAGAAAATTTCCAAGACTGTAGGCATACTATCGAAGATACGGTACTATGTTCCACAGTCAGCCCTCCTGGCCCTATATCACTCTCTTATTTACCCCTATCTCACCTATGGAATTTGTGCATGGGGCTCAACAACAGTTAACCATCTCAGACCACTAATTACCCAACAAAAGGCTGCAGTTAGAATGATAACAAATTCTCACTACAGGCAGCACACTCCACCAATATTCAATACACTAAACCTACTCACCATACAAAACATCCATACTTATTACTGCACCTATTACATACATAGAACACTTAACTCTGATATTAACCCTCCCCTCAAACATCTCCTTGCCAACCTCAACAGAACACATGACCATAACACAAGGCACAGATCACTCTTTGATGTTCCTCGTGTTCATCTCACACTATGCAAAAACTCAATGCACATAAAAGGCCCTAAAATCTGGAATTCATTACCTGTAAATATAAAAGAAACACTACCTGTTTATAAATTCAAGTCTCTACTCAAAGATCACTTACTCACCCAAAACCAAATAAATACTGAATAACTGAACCTTATAAATTGTATATCTTAAATGTTTCTCACAATTATATCACATAAATGTTAAACCTAAAACCCAATCTAACTTTATTATTTTTTAAATACACTACCTAACAGAATCCTTCATATGACCTGTCTTTGTAATACTCACTTGTGCTTTATAGTAATCTGTTTACATTAATGTTTTATCACTGACTTCATCATTGCTTAGTTAATCTTAAGTTAATTTTAAGCCAGCCCGTAATGCTATGCATAGTATAAGTGGCTTTGGCATACTGCTCTTATCTGTATTTTTTTGTACCTCTATGTGTGCACAAATTTATAATAATAATAAAATAATAATTATTTCTTATGGGAAATATTGCTTTGAATTTCAGACTTTTCGAATTTAGAACTAGCTCCTGGAACGGATTAAGTTTGATTTTTGAGGTTCCACTGTATCTCCTTTTTCAGTTCATTGGTACACCTCACCCTTTTTACCACAGGTTTGGCACTAGAAGCTTTCCTGGGGCCCATGGTGGCTTATTTAGTGGTTACAAGCACTTAACCCAAAAATGGTCCAAGCAGATCTACGTTCACATGTGTAGTGCTACAAAAGTAGATCTACGTTTTTTTTTTACATATTTTCAAATATAACAAAAACAAAAGTAGATCAAAGTTTTTTACACATTTTCAAATGTAAAAAAACAAAAAGAAGATCTACTTTTTATACATACTTTCAAATGTTGGAAAAACGTATATATATGTTTGGACCGTTTACTGGTTAAAACAGTGGAATAATACAAAATATATCACAGGTACATGTGGAATCAACAGCAATGGCTTGTAAACAGTGGCACACTGGCTGGTAGACTGGGTGACAGGCTGGGCCTGCTCACGGCAGCGAGCGGAAGCGTTGGGGACGAAAGCTCCTAACCGAGTTTTAGGTGTTATCCGAGCCAATTTTTTTATGCCAAGGCGAGGCATTATCCAATTTTGGCGCTATCCGATCCAGGCGTTAACCGAGCATTCACTGTAACTATATTACAGTTCGTAAAGTTAGCAATGTGAATGGTTTTGTTTTGGTACAATACATAGTTTCTATTTTGGAGTATCACAGGCAAACTTATGACTAGTTAAGATTCATTAGGTAACAGTTGTACAGTGGACCCTCGACCAACAATATTAATCTGTTCCAGAGAGCTTGTCCTTAGCCGAATTTATCGTTAGCCAAATTAATTTTCCCTGTTAGAAATAATGGAAATCCAATTAATCCATTCCAGACAGCCAAAAATATTAAAAAATAAAAAAAAATCATGAAATACACATTTCTCTACAAAGAAAACAATGAGACATGCATAATAACTACATAAATAAATGCTAAAATGACACTTACCTTTATTGAAGAGTATTGATGAGTGATGAGACACTGTTTTTCTTGAACACTCTGGGATTTTCAGAGTGATGCATGAGTAAAGGCTTCACTTTGCAATCCCCACTAGCATTACTACAAAACATGAGAGTTAGCCTGTCTTTCATAGGCTTGTGTCCTAGGAGTGCCTTTTCCTCTTGGGTAATATAGGTCCTGTTTGGTATTTTCTTCCAGAACAGGCTTGTTTCATCATAATTGAACACTTGTTGGGGGTTGGAATTTTTCAGCTTTGCCCTGCCTTATCACACTGTGTATGCCACTATGATTCTTAAATCTATCAAACCAGCATTAGTTCGAGGCATTTTTTCCTGTTCACCTGGGTGTTAGTTGACTGGTGTGGGTTGCATCCTGGGTGACAAGATTAAGGACCCCAATGGAAATAAGTTAGACTGTCCTCGATGATGCACTGACTTTCTTGGGTTATCCTGGGTGGCTAAACCTCTGCGGTTAATTGTTTCTTGGTAATCGTTTCTCGTTAAGCCACACCAACAACACTCCACATCATCGAGTAATACAGCTGACAGTGGTGCAGCAGTAGCTGATGGTGGTGCAGCAGCAGCTGATATTGGTGCAGTAACAGCAGCAGCTGACCATGGTACAACAGCAGCTGACAGTGGCACAGCAACAGCTGACAGTGGCACAGCAACAGCTGACAGTGGTACAGCAGCAGCTGATGGTGGTGCAGCAACAGCTGACCATGGTACAATTGTATTTTGATAGTATTTCTCACCCATTTTATGACAAGGTTGGCCCTAGAAGCTTTCTTTGGGCCCATGGTGGCTTATTTAGCAATTACAAGCACTGAAAACAATGAAATAATACAAAATATATCGCAAGTATGCATGAAACCATCCACCCTGGCTTGTAAACAATGGCACACTAGCTGAAGGCAGGGCAGCTGAGGCACGCTCAGCCTGGATGGACAGGTGGACACTTTCGGGATGGATGTTGTTTCCCAAGTTTTCACCATTGGTCGAGCCAATATTTTCATGCAGAAATGCATCGTTAGGCGATTTTATTGTTAGATGATGCCAGCGTTGGTTGAGGGTCCACTGTATTACATATTTCATTATGCAGCTAAGTTCTCATTATGCAGCTCAGTTCTGGTCTCCATATTACAGAATGGACATAAATTCGTTAGAAAACATTCAGTGTAGAATGACTAAATTAATACATAGCATTAGAAATCTTCCTTATGCAGAAAGATTGAAGACCCTTAAATTACATTCACTTGTTAGACGAAGAATGAGGGGAGACATGATCGAAGTGTACAAGTGGAAGGTGGGTATTAATAAGGGGGATATTAGCAAGGTCTTGAGGATATCTCTCCAGGAGAGAACCCGCAGTAATGGATTCAAATTGGACAAGTTTAGATTTAGAAGGTTAGTTAGTTAGTTTAGTTTAATATGTTTATTATGCACCCCATACCCATCCTGTGGGCGGTAGTCAAAAGATTACAGAGGTACATAATTGGTCCAGGGACTGGACTCCAAAGTTTTGATAGCTGAGCAAGTTACAGAGGTAATGAACTCACAATTTACAAAGGTAATGAACTCACAATTTACAAAGGTAATGAACACACAATTTACAAAGGTAATGAACTCCAGGTAAGTCTGGTCACAATCATGACAAGTTACAAAGGTATTTACAGATTACAGAGGTACGTAATGGGTCCAGGGACTGGTCCCCCAAAGTTTTGATAGCTGAACTAGGTACAAAGGTAATGAGCTCACAAGTTACAAAGGTAATGAATTCTGTAGAATGGTTACTTACGTTTATACATGGCTACAATCATGAACAAATTATAGAGTAATGAGCAATTCACACTTCCACACCCGGTCACAACTGTAATGAGTTATTGGTGCAAATATTGATTGTTGAGTCACACACACACCACACACACACACACACACACACACACACACACACACACACACACACACACACACACACACACACACACACACACACACACACACACACACACACACACACACACAGATAGAAGGGATGTAGGAAAGTATTGGTTTGGAAATAGGGTAGTTGATGAGTGGAACAGTCTACCTAGTTGGGTTATTGAGGCTAGGACATTGGGTAGTTTCAAATTTAGGTTGGATAAATATATGAGTGAGAGGGGTTGGATTTGAATGGGACTTGCAAATGAGTGGATAGAGTTATCAGAGCATATTTCTTGGGTAGCATTGAGGATTGGGTTGGGAAAATGTTTCATTAGTGGGATGAATTGTAAAGGACCTGCCGAGCATGGGCCAACAGGCCTGCTGCAGTGATCCTCCTTTCTTATGTTTTTATATTTCTGTGTTTATAGTCAATTGGGTGAGTGTAAGTGCGAATTGTGTGAAATCACAGATATCAAGGGGAGGTCTAGGTTGTTTTTTATGTGTGTGGGATACATGAGAATAGGCAGTTTTCATGTAATTAGCTGATGGTGGGGTGTGTCAGGGAGATAAAATGTTTTCTAATGGTAGTTTTGAAAGCGATGAATGTGTCTGCAGTTCTAGAGTTTTCAGGTAGGATGTTCCAGATTTTAGGCCCTTTTATGTACATTGAATTTTTGTAAAGGTTTAGCCGTACATGGGAAATGTCACAAAGATGTTTCTGTCTGGTGTTATGCCTGTGGGGCCTGTCACAACTATCGAGAAAGCGTTTTAGGTCAGGGTTAATATTGGAATTTAAGGTTCTGTAAATGTAGGTTGCACAGTAGTAAATGTGGTTGTTCTGAACAGTGAGTAAGTTTAGATCTATGAAGAGTAGGGGGTGTTGCCTCGGATTGGATTGCGTGATTATTCTTACTGCAGCTTTATGTTGGGTTATTATTGGCTTTAGGTGTGTTGCTGCAGTTGATCCCCAAGCACAAATGGCATAGGTGAGGTAGGGATAAATGAGTGAATGGTATAGTGTGAGAAGGGCTGATTGTGGCACATAGTATTGTATCTTGGAGAGGATCCTAAACATTTTGGATACTTTTTTTGTTATGTGTTGGATATGGGTGCTAAAATTCAGGTTGCTGTTGAGGTGCAGGTCTAGGAATTTGCCTTCATTATGTCTGGCAATAATGTTAAGTTTAGCAATAATGTTAAGTTGAGCAGCACCTGCTCTGCTACCAAACATAATACAGTGGACCCCCGGTTAACGATATTTTTTCACTCCAGAAGTATGTTCAGGTGCCAGTACTGACCGAATTTGTTCCCATAAGAAATATTGTGAAGTAGATTAGTCCATTTCAGACCCCCAAACATATACGTACAAACGCACTTACATAAATACACTTACATAATTGGTCGCATTCAGAGGTAATCATTATGCGGGGGTCCACTGTATAGTAGGTTTTGTCAGTGTTAAGTGTAAGTTTATTGGCTGTCATTCATGTAGATATTTTGAGTAGCTCCTCATTAACAATGGTGTTGAGGGTGGCAAGATTTGGGTGGGAGATGACATAAGTCGTGTCGTCAGCAAAGAGAATGGGTTTCAGGTGTTGGGATACATTTGGAAGATCATTGATGTAAATGAGGAAGAGCCGGGGACCAAGGACACTTCCCTGTGGTACTCAAGTATCAAGTGGCTGTGTTGATGAGGCTGTGTCTTTAATGGTGATATACTGATACCTATTAGTAAGGTAGGATTTGAAATATGCAAGTGCATGGCCTCTTATACCATAATGGTCAAGTTTGTGGAGTAGGATGCCATGATTTACTGTGTCAAAAGCTTTTCTTAGGTAAATAAAAAGTTCTAATGGATATTCCTTATTTTCCAGTGCTGTGTAAAGCAGATCTAGC
This sequence comes from Cherax quadricarinatus, assembly GCF_038502225.1. NCBI lineage: Eukaryota > Metazoa > Arthropoda > Malacostraca > Decapoda > Parastacidae > Cherax > Cherax quadricarinatus. Next base: position 140,948 of record NW_027195266.1, read on the forward strand.
ATTTTTACAATTGCATCATTAGTGCTTTTATTTTTTCTGAAGCCAAATTGGCAGGGGTTGAGTATGTTTTGTGCTGTTGTAAACGAATATAATCTCTTGTGCATGAGTTTCTCAAAGATTTTGGATAGCAATGGTAAGTTTGATATTGGCCTATAGTTGTTTACATCTGTGGAGTCACCACCTTTATGTATTGGTGTAACCCTTGCAGTCTTGAGTAGTGCCAGGAAAATGCTAGTTTCTAGTGACTTGTTAAAAAGTAATGGAATAGCATGTGAAAGGACATGGGCCACTCACTTGTACAATAATTGTGGGATGTGAGACAGATTCTGTGAGTTATTTTTAAGTGACTTAATAATAGTGGTGACTTCAGAGGGCTCAGTAGGTGCAAGATAGAAGGAGTTTGGGAAATTCCCATCTAAGTAATCACTTGCACGGGCAGTGGTACATGGGATATTACTGGCGAGATTAGATCCTATGGTTGAGAAGTTGTTTATCTTGTCAACTGTATCAATTGGATGCAGTGGTGTTTCATTCAGTTTGATTAGGACCATATCCTTTTTTTTCCAGTTTGTGGGTCGCCATAACCTGGGAGAGTGTTTTCCAGTTTTTTTTTTTATATCCTCTTGTTGCAGTGAATCTGCTGGAGTAATACAATTTTTTTTTTTTATTAGTTTGGTGAGAACTAATGAATAATGTTTAAGAATAAAATTGTGTATTAAGCCCTGTCTATATTGCTTTTCATATTGGTGTTTCTTATTATTTTTTTTTTTTTTTTTTTATTATCACACCGGCCGATTCCCACCAAGGCAGGGTGGCCCGAAAAAGAAAAACTTTCACCATCATTCACTCCATCACTGTCTTGCCAGAAGGGTGCTTTACACTACAGTTTTTAAACTGCAACATTAACACCCCTCCTTCAGAGTGCAGGCACTGTACTTCCCATCTCCAGGACTCAAGTCCGGCCTGCCGGTTTCCCTGAATCCCTTCATAAATGTTACTTTGCTCACACTCCAACAGCACGTCAAGTATTAAAAGCCATTTGTCTCCATTCACTCCTATCAAACACGCTCACGCATGCCTGCTGGAAGTCCAAGCCCCTCGCACACAAAACCTCCTTTACCCCCTCCCTCCAACCCTTCCTAGGCCGACCCCTACCCCGCCTTCCTTCCACTACAGACTGATACACTCTTGAAGTCATTCTGTTTCGCTCCATTCTCTCTACATGTCCGAACCACCTCAACAACCCTTCCTCAGCCCTCTGGACAACAGTTTTGGTAATCCCGCACCTCCTCCTAACTTCCAAACTACGAATTCTCTGCATTATATTCACACCACACATTGCCCTCAGACATGACATCTCCACTGCCTCCAGCCTTCTCCTCGCTGCAACATTCATCACCCACGCTTCACACCCATATAAGAGCGTTGGTAAAACTATACTCTCATACATTCCCCTCTTTGCCTCCAAGGACAAAGTTCTTTGTCTCCACAGACTCCTAAGTGCACCACTCACTCTTTTTCCCTCATCAATTCTATGATTCACCTCATCTTTCATAGACCCATCTGCTGACACGTCCACTCCCAAATATCTGAATACGTTCACCTCCTCCATACTCTCTCCCTCCAATCTGATATTCAATCTTTCATCACCTAATCTTTTTGTTATCCTCATAACCTTACTCTTTCCTGTATTCACCTTTAATTTTCTTCTTTTGCACACCCTACCAAATTCATCCACCAATCTCTGCAACTTCTCTTCAGAATCTCCCAAGAGCACAGTGTCATCAGCAAAGAGCAGCTGTGACAACTCCCACTTTGTGTGTGATTCTTTATCTTTTAACTCCACGCCTCTTGCCAAGACCCTCGCATTTACTTCTCTTACAACCCCATCTATAAATATATTAAACAACCACGGTGACATCACACATCCTTGTCTAAGGCCTACTTTTACTGGGAAAAAATTTCCCTCTTTCCTACATACTCTAACTTGGTGTTAATTATCCTATAAAAATGAAACAGATCACATTTATTCATGATTTGTTTCATTTCTATAGGACAATGTTTGCTGTATAGTCTAAGTAATTTATTCAGAAATATATCTGTCCAGTCGTCAATATCATTGGTCTTGGAGAATTCTGTAGGCCAGTCAACCATCTTTAGCTCTGCTGTGAAATTAATTATTGAAGCCTCATCATGGAATCTAAATGAATCTGTTGTTTTCCAGTAATGGTTTACTAATGTTTGTTAAGAGTATGGTGGGGTAGTGGTCAGTAGTGCTGTCTGTGATTTTCTCTGACTTAAGGGGGCTAGTATATTGGTCCATATATGGTCAATTATGGTTGCACTTGTCTCAGTCAGCCTGGTTGGTTTAGTTATTGTTGGTATGAGAAGTGTGTTGTTCATATTGTTGATGAAATCAGTTATAGTTTGATCATCTGGTAGGCCAAAGTTGATATTGAAGTCTCCAGCTAAGAGAAGGTGGTGCTTGTTCATTTGTCTGTTTGTTATTAGTGCCTTTAATTTCTCACTGAAATTTGGGATGTTTGTGTGGGGTATCCGGTAAATGGCACCAACTGTTATAGGAGGCTTAAGGTTTTCTACAGTAAAATTAGCAAAAATATATTCTCCATATTCATCACTGAAGCAAGTGGTGCTAATACATGATAGTTGGTTAGAGTAATAGATTGCAGTACCACCACCAACTTGGTATGGTCTGCAGTTGTGGATTGCTGTGTATCCTGGTAGTGGGTAGATATCAACTGTGTCCTGCTTAAGCCAGGTCTCAGTGAGAATAATGCAGGAGAAGGGTGTCTTTAGCAAATCAAGGAGTGCCAGGAGATCATCATAGTGTTTGCTTAAGGACCTGATGTTATAGTTAAGAACTCTCAGAGTTTTAGCAGTGTTAAGATAGTGCTGGCTTGTGATGCTGTGTAATAATGGCAGTTACTTTCCAATAAGTTTTGACTGGGTGTTAGATTATGTAGGTTTAGATCAGGGTCGACATGATCATTCATCTTTTAGGTTTAAATAGTGATTCTTTATATTCTGTGTAGTGTGGTGAGTTCTAGTACTGATATCTGTAATAGTGGGATGTTTGGACAAGTATATATCCTGCATAGTGTGGCGAGTTCTAATACTGATATCTGTAGTAGTTGTATGTTTGGACAAGTATATAGCTAATGCACACTGGTCACATTGAGTGTAGTAATTAATAAACATAATAAATTTGATGTTGACTATGTATTGAGCTCGAATAAGCTAAAGTACAACTAGGTATAAACTACAGTGGACCCCCGCATAGCGACCTTAATCCGTGCAAGAGGGCTGGTTGTTATGCGAAATGTTTGGTATGCGAATGAATTTTCCCCATAAGAAATAATGGAAATCAAATTAATCCGTGCAAGACACCCAAAAGTATGAAAAAAAAAATTTTACCACATGAAATATACATTTTCCTACACACAAAGAGAAGGATACATGCACAATAGTACAGTAGTACATGCACAATATATATTGTGCATGTACTCTACTAAATGAAGAATAAATGACACTTACCTTTATTGAAGATGCAGCAATGACTGATGAGACACTGTGTCCTGGGAGTGCCTTTTCCTCCTGAGTACTGTAGGTCCTGTTTGGCATTTTCTTCCAGAACATGCCTTATCACACTGTGTATGCCACTACGATTCTTAAATCTCTCAAACCAACCTTTGCTGGCTTTAAATTCACCAATATGAGCACTAGTTCCAGGCATTTTTCCCTGTTCACCTGGGTGTTAGTCGACTGGTGTGGGTTGCATCCTGGGAGACAAGATTAAGGACCCCAATGGAAATAAGTTAGTCTTCGATGACACTGACTTTTTTGGGTTATCCTGGGTGGCAAATCCTCTGGGGTTAATTGTTTCTTGGTATTCTCAATAAGCCACACCAACAACGGTGCTACAGCAGCAGCAGCAGCTGACGGTGGTACAGCAGCAACAGACGATGCTACAGCAGCAACAGACGATGCTACAGCAGCAGCAGACGATGCTACAGCAGCAACAGACGATGCTACAGCAGCAGCAGACGATGCTACAGCAGCAGCAGACGATGCTACAGCAGCAGCAGACGATGCTACAGCAGTAACAGACGATGCTACAGCAGCAGCAGACGATGCTACAGCAGCAGCAGACGATGCTACAGCAGCAGCAGATGGTACTACAGCAGCAGCAGCAGCTGACAGTGCAGCAGCAGCTGACAGTGCAGCAGCAGCTGACGGTGGTACAGCAGCAGCTGTACCACCAATAGTAGCGATGGTTGATTGGGGTTTATTATACAACCTGGCCAGCTCGGAGACACGCACTCCACTTTCATACTTATCAATGATCTTTTTCTTCATCTCTATAGTAATTCTCACCCTTATTGCTGTAGGGTTGGCACTAGAAGCTTTCTTGGGGCCCATGGTCACTTATTTTCCAGAAAAAATCACCAAAAACACTGTAATAATACGAAATGTTCCGATTGTATGCTTGGATGTTACCGCGGAGGCTGGCTGGTAAACAATGCCACCGGCGGAACATGTGAGCGTGGCTCAGGCCGCACATTGGACGCGTCTCGGACGAAGGGCGGTGAGCGGGTTTTTGGGCGGTATGCGAGGCAAAATTTTTGCGAAAAAAGCGTGCGGTATGCAGATTGTACAGTATGCGATGCGTCCGGTATACGGGGGTCCACTGTAATAAGATATAATTACTACAAATTAAAAATAGCACCAGACTCAGTTGTAATTGCACTAAGGTCTAATATAAGTTCTTACATTTAATCTTGCCCCTTCCATTAAGTTTAAAGCTGAGTTGGAATATAATTCCTTGCTTCCTTTCCTTCATGTTAATATCCACTTCTCAAATACAGGTTTTGCTTTATCTTTGTACTGCAAACATATGCACAGTGGCATGTACATTCACTACTTTTCTTATCACACTTTCTCCATCAAGAAAGTGTTCTTATTTCCCTCTTTCTCCGTGCTCTCCACATTTCTGATCCTCAGTTCCTTGAATCAGAAATTTCCTCTCTTCATAATTAATTTTCCCATTTTGGCTACCCTTCCCATTTCATGGATGCTGCCTTCTCACATGCTAAATGGACTTTCTTCTCTCTCAAACTCTTTATTCCTAGTAACTCTCCTGTCCTCTGCCTTCTCTATATTTCCAGCATTTCTAATCTCAACTACTCACCACTCTTTGCATCAATCTAGTTTATACCTCTCCTCCCTCTATAGATGCTCATGGTGTATACTCATTTTCTTGTTCTTCCTGTCCTCTTCAGTACTTTGGAGAAACTGGCTGATCTCTTTCTGACAGACTCAAGGAGCACAAAAACAGTGTTAGGCTTGCCGACACGAACAATGTTCTTTTCTGTCATGTCAGAGATCACAGTCATCTTATTGCCTGATCTTCTGTTAAAACGGACTTCCCTACTTTTAACTTTCACAGTCGCTGTCTGGTTGAATCCTCCCTTATACATAACTTTCCTTGTATGAATCTAAGTCCTGGCTTTGTCTCTGTAGATGCCTTCCTCTCCCATTACATTGTAAAATGCTCCAAACTTCAGAACACCTGTGGCTTAACCTGAATCCTTTTCTTCCTTCTCCCTCTTCCCTTTTTTCTCCTATTTTCATATTTAGATCACCTACCGCAATTACTCTCTCATTTGGTTCAAAAGTTCCGACATATTTGCTTAACATCTCCCAAAATCTTTCTCTCTCCTCTACACTCCTCTCTTCTCCAGGTGCAAACACACTTAATATGACCCACTTGACACATCCAACCTTTATTTTAATCCACATAATCCTTGAATTTATACATTTATGTTCCCTCTTCTCCTTACATAACTGATCCTTCAACATTATTATTACCCCATCCTTAGCTCAAACTCTCTCAGACTCCTGACTTAATCCCATTTGTTTCTCTCCACTGAAACTCGCCTACCTCCTTCAGCTGTGTTTCACTTAGAGCTAGGACATCCAACTTCTTTTCATTCATAACAGCAATCATCTCTTTCTTATCATCTGCACTACATCCATGCACATTCAAGCATCCCAATTTTATAGAGATTTTCGTCTTCTGTTTTTAGTATTTTCTGCAGGAGAAGGGGTTACTAGCCCATTGCTCCCGGCATTTTAGTCACCTCTTAAAACACACATGGCTTATGGACGAAAGATTCTTTTCCACTTCCCCATGGAGAAGAGAGGAAATAAAGGAGAAAAAGAACTATTAAGAAAAATAAGAAAAATCAAGGTGTGTTTATGTATGTACAATGGGGCCCCACTTATGCAGCAGGTTAGTTTCCAGGCTACTGCCATAAAGCAGAAATCACTGTAAAGTGGAACTCCCTGTTTTTCCAATTATAAATGCATATAAATGCTAGATAACAGGCTTACACTAACACATATTAAGTTAGCAATAGAACTATGCATTAAAAAACACAGTAAAAAGTAAAATACATACACACTACACTTGTTGCTTACTTTTTTTTTTTTCAACAAACCGGCCATATCCCACCAAGGCAGGGTGACCCAAAAAAGAAGAAAAAAAGTTTCTCTTTTTAAATTTTAGTAATTTATACAGGAGAAGGGGTTACTAGCCCCTTGCTCCCGGCATTTTAGTCACCTCTTACAACATGCATAGCTTATGGAGGAAGAATTCTGTTCCACTTCCCCATGGAGATAAGAGGAAATAAACAAGAACAAGAACTAGTAAGAAAATAGAAGAAAACCCAGAGGGGTGTGTATATATATATGCTTGTACATGTATGTGTAGTGTGACCTAAGTGTAAGTAGAAGTAGCAAGACGTACCTGAAACCTTGCATGTTTATGAGAGAAAAAATGGACACCAGCAATCCTACCATCATGTAAAGCAATTACAATTACACTCACTTGGCAGGACAGTAGTACCTCCCTTGGCAGTTGTTGTCTAGCAGCTTACTACCTAGACTTGTTACTTCTTCTTTCAACACACCAGCCATATCCCACCGACGTGGGGTGGCCCAAAAGGAAAAACGGAAGTTTCTCCTTTTACATTTAGTAATATATACAGGAGAAGAGGTTGCTAGCCCCTTGCTCTCGGCATTTTAGTCACCTCTTACAACACGCATGGCTTAGGGAGGAAGAATTCTGTTCCACTTCCCCATGGAGGTAAGAGGAAAGAAATAAGAACAAGAACTAGAAAGAAAAATAGAAGAAAACCCAGAAGGGTGTGTATGTATATGCTTGTACATGTATGTGTAGTGTGACCTAAGTGTAAGTAGAAGTAGCAAGACATACCTGAAACCTTGCATGTTTATGAGACAGAAAAATGAACACCAGAAATCCTGTAAAACATTTACAGGTTTCCGTTTTACACTCACTTGGCAGGACGGTAGTACCTCCCTGGGCAGTTGCTGTCTACCAACCTACTACCTAGGCTTGTTACTTACCCTAGAATATTAATATGAATGTGTGAAAGGTGAGTGGCAGTGTAAATGTTTTTTCCATGTCAGCAATAAGTCACTTTGTCTGACTTTTTATGGATTATCCTAAGGTCTTTACACATATGCTAATATATGTAACTGTATTTGATGGCTCTCTCAGCATACTTTTCAGTAAGTTTATTCAGGTATACACAAACACAGTTACATAGATTATACAGGTCCTCCATCACAAATCCGGCATCGTTGCGACCTGTAGTGTGCCGGATTACTGAGTTTGCCGGATTACAGAGTGGTTAGGTTGGAATATGTACACTTAATAAAATTAACCAACTTGACTTACACAAAGTTCATTGAGCATCGGCTACTTCTCGTCATGAAAGCAATCAAAATCATGTCTATTTCTGTAATATATCTTCCATTCTATCAAATGAGTCTAAAAAAATGAGAATACAGTAGACCCTCACATACCATTGGCATCACATAACGTTAAATCCGAATACCAATACATTTTATTGCTAAAATTTTGCCTCGCATACCGCTAAAAAACTCGCTTAATGCTATTGGTCCGAGATGCGTCTAATGTGCAGCCTGAGCCAGCCTCACATGTTCCACCGGTGGCATTGTTTACAAGCCAGCCTCCGCGGTAACATCCAAGCATACAATCGGAACATTTCATATTATTACAGCGTTTTTGGTGATTTCATCTGCAAAATAAGTGACCATGGGCCCAAAGAAAGCTTCTAGTGCCAACCCTGTGGTAAAAAGGGTGATAAATACTATCGTACCACAGTCAGCTGCTGCTGCACCATGGTCAGCTGTTACTGGACCAGTCAGCTGTTGCTGCACCACAGCTGCTGCTGCACCATGGTCAGCTGTTGCTGCACCACAGTCAGCTGTTGTTGTTTCTGCACCACCATCAGCTGTATTACTCGAAGATGTGTAGAGTGTGTTGTTGGTGTGGCTTAACGTGAAACAATTGCCGAGAAATGATTAACCCCGGAGGGTTAGCCACCCAGGATAACCCAAGAAAGTCAGTGCATCATCGAGGACTGTCTAACTTATTTCCATTGGGGTCCTTAATCTTTTCCCCCAGAATGCGACCCACAACAGTTGACTAACACCCAGGTGAACTGGAAAAAATGCCTGGAACTAGTGCTCATATTGGTGAGGTTAGTGGGGAGGATGTGGAAGAGTTGGTGGAGGAGGAAAATGAAGAACTAACCACTGATGAGCTGCTAGATCATCTTCAACAGCAAGAGGCCACACCTGAGGAAACTGCTCCGGAGGAAGGGATAGAGAAATTGAGGGTCGACAGGCCCTCTCCGAAACTCGTTCTCAGGGTCGGCCAAATTTCAAAAAAAAAAAATTATTTTTTCTTATGAAAAAATAGAGTTTTTTTTTCTAAACATTATAGGATAAACAAAAAAAATTTACCATCAATACTTACGGAGATATGGATGCATGAAGTTTGCAGAAAATGAGCCGCGTATGGCAACAGCGGCGACTGCCGCTCACCCGGTAAACTTTGATTTACTTGTATTTGAAGGTTTGTTGTTTTTTTCACTATTTTATTTTTTCACATAACTTATGTGGCCTATGAGACCAAAGTAAGGTGCAATGTACATATATACACTCGTTGTATACAACACAATAAGCACACAAACATAATTATCAATATATTGTTTACAAAACTTGTTTACAAAAACAAACAATACAAAACATTGTTTATTATTATTGTTCTATAATATATATACCAATATACAGTCACTGAACATATTCCTATTAGTTCTGCAGCTTGTGGAACTCTGAAACATGGTGTCATACACAATGGTGTTTTATCTTTCTCCCTCATTCTATCTCTTTCAATCTGTCTCTCTCTTTCTATCTGTCTGTCTATCTCTGTCTCACAGGTACACATAAATACAAGTATACATAGTATAAATTATCTAGGATAACCCAAGAAATCCAGACAAAGTGCTATACTTTGCTTGAAGATGTGAGTAAAAGTGATGACACAGTCTTGTGGCTCTCTGAGACAGAGAGCTAGACAGATAGACAGATAGACAGGGAGCTTGACAGACAGACAGACAGAAATGTTAGTGTACCAGTACCAGTGTACTAGTGTTCCACCCTCCTCCTCCTCTTCTTCCTCTTCCTCCTCTTCCCCCTACTCTTCCTCCTCTTCCCCCTAATCTTCCTCCTACTATTCCTCTTATTCCTCTTCCTCCTACTCTTCCTCTTCCTCCTCCTCCTCTTCCTCCTCCTCCTCTTCTTCCTCTTCCCCCTACTCTTCCTCCTTCTCCTTCTTCTCCTCGTCCATAGTGTAAATTACAAGGAGTCGGCAGCTGTCAAAGTGACATATTGGCTCATTACTCTTTCCCCCTCCGGCCTGTCAAAACAATGGGGTCAGATGCTGCTTCCCCTCCTCCATTCTATCTAATTATCTTTCTCCCTCATTCTATCTGTCTGTCTATCTCTGTCTCACAGGTACACATAAATACAAGTATACATAGTATAAATTACCTAGGATAACCCAAGAAACCCAGACAAAGTGCTATACTCTGCTTGAAGATGTGAGTAAAAGTGATGACGCAGTCTTGTGGCTCTCTGAGACAGAGAGCTAGATGGATAGACAGGGAGCTTGACAGACAGGCAAATAGACAGACAGAAATGTTAGTATACCAGCAAAAACAAAGGGAGGGCGATGTTCATCTCATCTTTTGGCATCAGCTCTACCCTCATTTACCCTCATCAAATGTCAGCACTTATCAGATGTTATCTCCCCTTATCTTGTTACTGTCATGGGTGAACATTTATTATTACATATTATTATTACCTATTATTATTATTATGTATTATTATTATTATGTATTATTATTATGTATTATTATTATGTATTATTGTTATCATTACGTATTCTTCTTCTTCCTCCTCCTCCTCCTCCTCCTCCTCCTCCTCCTCCTCCTCCTCCTCCTCCTCCTCCTCTTCTTCCTCCTCCTCCTCCTCTTCTTCTTCTTCCTCCTCCTCCTCCTCCTCCTCCTCCTCCTCCTCCTCCTCCTCCTCCTCCTCCTCCTCCTCCTCCTCCTCCTCCTCCTCCTCCTCCTCCTCCTCCTCCTCCTCTGCCTCCTCCTCCTCTTGCCTCCTCCTCCTCTTGCCTCCTCCTCCTCTGCCTCCTCCTCCTCTGCCTCCTCCTCCTCCTCCTCCATTCTTGGAACAAGTTTGAAGAGCTTGTAGTTCATAATCACTATCATTATCATCACCAATGCTCACATCTGAGTCTGGGATTTTGGAAAATAGGAGTTTCCTCTTTGATTCTGGTACAACTGAACGTGAACAAGATGGCCCAGCACCAGAGGTGGAAGGCTGTGGGTTGTCTGGGTTTTCCTCACTATTACCCATATTATGGTCATTAGTTTCGGTCAAAACCTCACCAGAACCTTGAAACTCATCTTCACTGTCACTTCCATCTGTATTAGAACTGTCACTGGGGAACAAAAGTGTCCCAATTCGCCGAGGAGTGAGGAACTTCTTACCGCAGGGCACGGTGGAAATTGTGTACTATGATGGCATTCCCACAATGCACCACTGGGTCCCAGATTTTTTTCCTACTGCGCACACCCACCACACAGACCCATTCTCTCACATCTAGGCTTATCAGCCTTTTCCTGCGAGATTTGAGGCCGCTAGAATTTATGCGTACTAGTACGTCAAAAGCCCCTACGCGTAAGACGTACTAGTACGACCAAAACCCTCAAAGGGTTAAGGAAATGTGTGCAATGTGGCTTAAAGTGCAAACCTTTTTTGATGAAAATAACCCTCACAGCTACTGCAAGCCGTGTTGATGACTATTACACTGACAATGTTGTGAAACACTTTAGGAAAGTCATAAAGGAACGAGAGGTACAGGCCTCTGTGGACAGATATGTTGTGCGACAGAGGTTCAGTGACTCTAAAGCTGGTTCTAGTTGCATTAAAAGAAGAAGGGAAGTAACCCCGGAAAAGGACTTGGCACCTCAAGTCCTAATGGAAGGGGATTCCCCTTCTAAACAAGAGGACCATCAACACTCTCCCCTCCTCCCATCCCATCAATCATCACCAGATCTTCAATAAAGGTAAGTGTCATGTAACTGTGCATGTCTTCTTCAGTTTGTGTATATTAAAATTAATATTTCATGTGGTAAAATTTTTTTTTCATACTTTTGGGTGTCTTGCACAGATTAATTTGATTTCCATTATTTCTTATGGGGAAAATTAATTCGCATAACGATAATTTCGCATAACATTGAGATCTCAGGAATGGGTTAATAGCACTATGTGAGGCTCCACTGTACAACCATAAAAACCATATGAAAATATACTGCAAAGAGGCGGCTAATGGCTGAGAAGTGAACTCCCTTATTTATTGTCCATCTTTTTTATTTTTTGGTGTACATTAAGAAGCATCTTTCCATCATACATTGCCCAAGTTTCAATGAGATAGCCCAACAAACAACCGAGAAAAAAAATATTTACCAAAAATCATATATGGCAAGCCCAAGCCAGGTACTGGAAATGAGTCACTTTGTCTGACTTTTTTGGGTTATCCCAGGTTCTCTATACATACACTGCTATGTATGATAATCTATGTTACTGTATTTGTGTATACCTGAATAAACTTATTTACTTCTAGTCTGTCAACTGAGTACAAGAAACCACACATTCACTTATTTCAACTACCCAATAAAGTGATCAGAAATTGGCGATTTGGCCAATTTCACAAAAATTTCAACAGATGTCAATTTCAAAATAGGGTCCAGAATAAACAATTCAGACATTCCTGGCGCTAAAGCAACATTTTCTCTGATCATTAGTCATGGCTACAGGCCCCTCTTATATTATTCTTGCTTACCATTTGGAATTTTTACTCACAAAAAAATAGAAGATTTACTGTTATGCAGACTGCTGCATTATTGTAATAATTGTATAAATAATGTCAACCCATTCTTGACTCCGTATTGGAACTTGGACTGGCAGGAGGACAGGTATTGGACGGTGACGTCATTTGTTTACTCTTGAACATCGCTGAAGAATAGGACATTTTCGCTACTGTGAGCGCAATTTCAAGGTACTTTTCATCATGAAAGCAATCAAAATCATATCTATTTCTGTAATATATCTTTCAATCTATCAAATGAGACCGAAAACATGAGAATATAACCATAAAGACCATACAAAAATATATGGCTAAGCGGCTGCTAATGGCTGAGAAGTGAACTCCGCTATTTATGGTCTGATTCATTTCATTTTTGGTGTAAGTTAAGAAGTATCTTTCCATCATTCATTGCCCAAGTTTCAATAAGATAACCAAACAAACAACTGAAAATAATAATAATAATAATAATAATAATAATAATATCTTTATTTACTACACGTACATGTACAAGGTATACAGGCCTAGCTGACATCAGTATAGTAAGTCGCTTGTTATGCAGAGTATTTCAAGAAAATTAGGTCAGTGTCCCAGGATAACACCCACACTAGTCGACTAACACCCAGGTACCCATTTACTGATGGGTAAACATAGACAACAGGTGTAAAGAAACACATCTAATGTTTCTACCCTGGCTGGAAATCGAATATTTACCAAAAATCATACATGGCTAACCCAAGCCAGGTACTAGAAATAAGCCACATTGACTTTTTTGGATTATCCTAGGTTCTCTACACATATGCTGCTATGTGTGATAATCTGTATAGAGAAAATAACTTTTTTGTTTCAGGTTTATGGTGCAGTACGAGTGTATATCACAGATAGCCCTGTGCTACACTCCATTATCTCTAATATAAGCCACCAAGACAGGGATAGGAGAATGGTATTTGTATACCATATCCTCTTCATACCTCCGTCGAACTGCTCGGTGTTATGCCAAATATTATTTATTCTGGAGTATTTAACATGTTTTATGTTATTTATATTGTTTATTATGTCATATTAGATCAGTTGTGATAGGCAAATAAGCTGTAGTGTTGATATTAGTGTAATAATAAAGCATATTCTCCTGCTTCATGAGACTGAGTTCATGACAACCGACAGTGGCTTCAAAGCCACCTTATCTTTAATGGATAATGTACTGTGTAGGTGCTTTACATAATGAGAAGCATTTCTGAAATTTTTTCATTGGAACCATGACTAGGGCTAAAAGTAAGCAGGTTATAACAATAAATGGAGAAAAAGAAATATGAATGACTTCTGCAGCAAGTAGCACTGCAAAACAGTAGCAGCAGGTTGGTGTGGTGACCAAGGAAATTTGAAATTATACTAGCCAAAATTAGTGCCGAATAACTGAAGGAACCGAATGACTGATTGCCGGATTTGTGATGGCGGACCTGTAATACATAGCAGCGTATGTGTAGAGAACTTAGGATAACCCAGAAAAGTCAGTTCACTAAGTTTAATCATTTTTAAGTTGTCACTTAAGGTAAGAGGCTTATGACTTTTCATTTTATCATAACTAAGCTTAGACGCCATCATCAGCGAGAGCCAACTAGTTAACGAAATAGTAAATGAGAGAGAAGGAGATACACAGAGATCATACAATGGAAAAACACAAACTGAACTGGTGTCGGGCAATCGCTCACCCACCACTCATTTGCTCTAGGGCATAGGCGATCACTTGCCCACGCCCTAGAGCGATAATATGCTCTATTCTCTATTCTCCATGGGGAAGTGGAAAAGAATCTCTCCTCCATAAGCCATGCATGTCATACGAGGTGACTAAAATGCTGGGAGCAATGGGCTAGTAACCCCTTCTCCTTTAGATAATACTAAAAAACAGAAGAAGAAAATCTCTATGAAACTGGGATGCTTGAATGTGCATGAATGTAGTGCAGATGATAAGAAAGAGGCGATTGCTGTTATGAATGAAAAGAAGTTGGATGACCTAGCTCTAAGTGAAACAAAGCTGAAAGGGGTAGGTGAGTTTCAGTGGAGAGAAACAAATGGAATTAAGTCATGAGTATAGTTAGATATAGTTCACTGAAAATAGTTTCCCAAGTTTACATTGTAGATTTGTTGTGTTCAGTATTATACTCCAAGTATTATTACTAATTGCTTACCAGGTCATTACATCATTGAACATCATTGTAAATTTATGAATACGTATTAGCTTTGATCCAGAGTTGATCCACATCTATGACATTTACAATAATCTATTAACTGCTGGCCAGGATTGCAAACATTATTCTATTAACCATGCCAAAACTATCTTCAACAACACCTTAACTCTTTCAGGGTCAGTCCTGTATATGTATGGTTTGATAGCCAGTGTCTGTCCCATATAAAATTTACGTGTAAAAATTATAGCGCCTACAAATCTGGTGGAAGAAAACTGGTAGGCCTACATATAAAAGAATGGGTCTGCATGGTCAGTGTGCACAGTATAAAAAAATCCAGCAACAGGCAGTGCATAATGATAAAAAAAAAACCTGACCATGTTTTTGTTTTAAAACAGCGACTTTGCAGTGTATTTTTGTATTGTATTTATGGTCGTATTCCCATTTTCTGGTGTCATTAGATAGAATTGAAGATATATTACAGAAATAGAGATGATTTTGATTGGTTTGACAATAAAACATACCTTGAAATTGAGCTCAAAGTAGAGGAAATGTTCAATTTTTGCCGATGTTCAAGAGTGAACGTGAACAAATCATGCCACACGTCCAATACACATCAACTGGTGAGTCTAATATTCTTTCACAAGTATGTTGATATTATTTATACCATTTTTACAATAATGCAGTAGTCTGCATAACAGTAAGTCTTCTATTTTTTGTGAGAATAAAAATTCAAAATGGAAAGCAAAAGTAATATAAGAGGGGCCTGGAGACATGACTAATGAACCGAGAAAATGTTATTTTAGTGCCAGGAATGTCTGTCTTGTTTATTCTGCTCCCTATTTTGAAATTGGCATTTTTTAAATTTGTGTGAAATTTGCAAAATTGCCAATTTCTAACCACTTTATTGGGTAGTTGAAATTGGTAAATGGGCAGTTTCTTGTACTCAGTTGATAGAACAAATGTTATTCTAGCAAAATAGCTATGATTTCAGAGGAATGGAACAATGGAACTGTCTGAAAATAGGGCTCTAGGTGGACAAAATCGCCAGTGCGTAAATATCGCTAACTTCGTGAGAGCATAAATCTGTAAGTTTTCCATCAAATTTTGTACTTTTAGTGCCATTACCATCAGGGAAATATTTTCTATCATTTCATAAGAATTTTTTTTTTTGTTTTTTTTTAATTTTTCAACCCTGAGAGTGAGTTAAACATCCCTGTCTAAGATCTACTTTACTGGGAAGTAATCTCCCTCTCTTCTACACACCTCAACCTAAGCCTCACTATCCTCATAAAAACTCTAGGGCATTTAGTAACTTACTACCTATTCCATATACTTGCAACATCTGCCACATTTCTTCCCTATCCACTCTATCATATGCCTTTTCTAAATCCAGAAATGCAATGAATATTTCCCTATCTATCTGTCTTACCTCTATTTCTTTCAATAATAACCCTACCCTACACTTTTCCTAGTATACTCAGTAAACTTATTCCCCTATAATTTTTACGATCTCTTTTGTACCCCTCCCCTTTATACAAAGGAGCTATACAAGCTCTCTGCCAATCCCTAGGTATCTTCACCTCTTTCATACATTTATTATTATCATTTTATTATCACACTGGCCGATTCCCACCAAGGCAGGGTGGCCTGAAAAAGAAAAACTTTCACCATCATTCACTCCATCACTGTCTTGCCAGAAGGGTGCTTTACACTACAGTTTTTAAACTGCAACATTAACACCCCTCCTTCAGAGTGCAGGCACTGTACTTCCCATCTCCAGGACTCAAGTCCGGCCTGCCGGTTTCCCTGAATCCCTTCATAAATGTTACTTTGCTCACACTCCAACAGCACGTCAAGTATTAAAAACCATTTGTCTCCATTCACTCCTATCAAACACGCTCACGCATGCCTGCTGAAAGTCCAAGCCCCTCGCACACAAAACCTCCTTTACCCCCTCCCTCCAACCCTTCCTAGGCCGACCCCTACCCTGCCTTCCTTCCACTACAGACTGATACACTCTTGAAGTCATTCTGTTTCGCTCCATTCTCTCTACATGTCCGAACCACCTCAACAACCCTTCCTCAGCCCTCTGGACAACAGTTTTGGTAATCCCGCACCTCCTCCTAACTTCCAAACTACGAATTCTCTGCATTATATTCACACCACACATTGCCCTCAGACATGACATCTCCACTGCCTCCAGCCTTCTCCTCGCTGCAACATTCATCACCCACGCTTCACACCCATATAAGAGCGTTGGTAAAACTATACTCTCATACATTCCCCTCTTTGCCTCCAAGGACAAAGTTCTTTGTCTCCACAGACTCCTAAGTGCACCACTCACTCTTTTTCCCTCATCAATTCTATGATTCACCTCATCTTTCATAGACCCATCCGCTGACACGTCCACTCCCAAATATCTGAATACGTTCACCTCCTCCATACTCTCTCCCTCCAATCTGATATTCAATCTTTCATCACCTAATCTTTTTGTTATCCTCATAACCTTACTCTTTCCTGTATTCACCTTTAATTTTCTTCTTTTGCACACCCTACCAAATTCATCCACCAATCTCTGCAACTTCTCTTCAGAATCTCCCAAGAGCACAGTGTCATCAGCAAAGAGCAGCTGTGACAACTCCCACTTTGTGTGTGATTCTTTATCTTTTAACTCCACGCCTCTTGCCAAGACCCTCGCATTTACTTCTCTTACAACCCCATCTATAAATATATTAAACAACCACGGTGACATCACACATCCTTGTCTAAGGCCTACTTTTACTGGGAAAAAATTTCCCTCTTTCCTACATACTCTAACTTGAGCCTCACTATCCTCGTAAAAACTCTTCACTGCTTTCAGTAACCTACCTCCTACACCATACACTTGCAACATCTGCCACATTGCCCCCCTATCCACCCTGTCATACGCCTTTTCCAAATCCATAAATGCCACAAAGACCTCTTTAGCCTTATCTAAATACTGTTCACTTATATGTTTCACTGTAAACACCTGGTCCACACACCCCCTACCTTTCCTAAAGCCTCCTTGTTCATCTGCTATCCTATTCTCCATCTTACTCTTAATTCTTTCAATTATAACTCTACCATACACTTTACCAGGTACACTCAACAGACTTATCCCCCTATAATTTTTGCACTCTCTTTTATCCCCTTTGCCTTTATACAAAGGAACTATGCATGCTCTCTGCCAATCCCTAGGTACCTTACCCTCTTCCATACATTTATTAAATAATTGCACCAACCACTCCAAAACTATATCCCCACCTGCTTTTAACATTTCTATCTTTATCCTATCAATCCCGGCTGCCTTACCCCCTTTCATTTTACCTACTGCCTCACGAACTTCCCCCACACTCACAACTGGCTCTTCCTCACTCCTACAAGATGTTATTCCTCCTTGCCCTATACACGAAATCACAGCTTCCCTATCTTCATCAACATTTAACAATTCCTCAAAATATTCCCTCCATCTTCCCAATACCTCTAACTCTCCATTTAATAACTCTCCTCTCCTATTTTTAACTGACAAATCCATTTGTTCTCTAGGCTTTCTTAACTTGTTAATCTCACTCCAAAACTTTTTCTTATTTTCAACAAAATTTGTTGATAACATCTCACCCACTCTCTCATTTGCTCTCTTTTTACATTGCTTCACCACTCTCTTAACTTCTCTCTTTTTCTCCATATACTCTTCCCTCCTTGCATCACTTCTACTTTGTAAAAACTTCTCATATGCTAACTTTTTCTCCCTTACTACTCTCTTTACATCATCATTCCACCAATCGCTCCTCTTCCCTCCTGCACCCACTTTCCTGTAACCACAAACTTCTGCTGAACACTCTAACACTACATTTTTAAACCTACCCCATACCTCTTCGACCCCATTGCCTATGCTCTCATTAGCCCATCTATCCTCCAATAGCTGTTTATATCTTACCCTAACTGCCTCCTCTTTTAGTTTATAAACCTTCACCTCTCTCTTCCCTGATGCTTCTATTCTCCTTGTATCCCATCTACCTTTTACTCTCAGTGTAGCTACAACTAGAAAGTGATCTGATATATCTGTGGCCCCTCTATAAACATGTACATCCTGAAGTCTACTCAACAGTCTTTTATCTACCAATACATAATCCAACAAACTACTGTCATTTCGCCCTACATCATATCGTGTATACTTATTTATCCTCTTTTTCTTAAAATATGTATTACCTATAACTAAACCCTTTTCTATACAAAGTTCAATCAAAGGGCTCCCATTATCATTTACACCTGGCACCCCAAATTTACCTACCACACC
The DNA here is from genome assembly GCF_038502225.1 of Cherax quadricarinatus. Lineage (NCBI taxonomy): Eukaryota > Metazoa > Arthropoda > Malacostraca > Decapoda > Parastacidae > Cherax > Cherax quadricarinatus. Next base: position 159,804 of record NW_027195266.1, read on the forward strand.
CTCTCTAAAAGTTTCTCCTACTTTAGCATTCAAGTCCCCTACCACAATTACTCTCTCACTTGGTTCAAAGGCTCCTATACATTCACTTAACATCTCCCAAAATCTCTCTCTCTCCTCTGCATTCCTCTCTTCTCCAGGTGCATACACGCTTATTATGACCCACTTCTCGCATCCAACCTTTACTTTAATCCACATAATTCTTGAATTTACACATTCATATTCTCTTTTCTCCTTCCATAACTGATCATTTAACATTACTGCTACCCCTTCCTTTGCTCTAACTCTCTCAGATACTCCAGATTTAATCCCATTTATTTCCCCCCACTGAAACTCTCCTACCCCCTTCAGCTTTGTTTCGCTTAGGGCCAGGACATCCAACTTCTTTTCATTCATAACATCAGCAATCATCTGTTTCTTGTCATCCGCACTACATCCACGCACATTTAAGCAACCCAGTTTTATAAAGTTTTTCTTCTTCTCTTTTTTAGTAATTGTATACAGGAGAAGGGGTTACTAGCCCATTGCTCCCGGCATTTTAGTCGCCTCATACGACACGCATGGCTTACGGAGGAAAGATTCTTTTCCACTTCCCCATGGACAATAGAAGAAATAAAAAAGAACAAGAGCTATTTAGAAAAAGGAGAAAAACCTAGATGTATGTATATATATATATGCATGTGCGTGTCTGTGAAGTGTGACCAAAGTGTAAGTAGGAGTAGCAAGATATCCCTGTTATCTTAGCGTGTTTATGAGACAGAAAAAGAAACCAGCAATCCTACCATCATGCAAAACAGTTACAGGTTTTTGTTTCACAGTCATCTGGCAGGACGGTAGTACTTCCCTGGGTGGTTGCTGTCTACCAACCTACTACCTACAATTCCAACACTATATCTCAACCTGATTTTAACATTTCTGTCATGGTCCCATCAGTTCCAGCTACTTTACCCCCCTTTCATTCTACATAATGCCTCATGCACCTCCCCCACACTCACATCCTGCTCTTCTTCACTCATAAAAAAATGTTATACCTCCCTGACCAGTGCATGAAATTACTGCCTCCCTTTCTTAATTGACATTTAAAAGTTCCTCAAAATATTCCTGCCATCTACCCAATACAGTGGACCCTTGGGTAATGCCTTTAATCCATTCCAGAGAGCTAGCCTTTAGCCGATTTAGCCTTTAGCCAAATTAATTTTCCCCATAAGAAATAATGGAGATCCAATTAATTCGTTACAGACACCAAAAATATTAAACAAAATAATTTTTTTTTACATGAAATGTACATTTTCCTATGCAGAAAAAAAGATACATGCACAATAAACAATGCTGAAATGACACTTAACTTTATTGTAGATTTGTTGATGAGTGATGAGATGGAAAGAGGGAATTTGATGGAGGTGTACTAGTGTTTGGAAGGGAAATCCCCTTCCATATAGACTTCAGGTAACAAGTCCTTTTCTGGGGTTACCTCCCTTCTTGGTTTTTTAATGCAACCGGGAACAATTTGAGAGTCACTGGACCCCTGTCACACAAAATATTTGCCCATAGAGCTCTGTTTCTCACGTCCCTTTAAGATTTCCCTAAAATGGGACATAAGAGTGTCATTGTACATGTTGCCAATATGGCTTGCAACAGCTGAGTCAGGATAATATTCTTCCATAAATGCTTGCAACTTTGTCCACATTTCCTTAATCTTTGATGAAGGCAACTTCCTCCATCTCTCTTTCTCCTCCTCCGAAGCAAATTCCTGAGCTGTGATCTGTTGCTGTTGAACCTGAAGCTCTTGCAACTCTGTAGTGGTTGGCTCTTCATCGTCATCCTCCACCAACTCTTCCACATCCTCGCCACTAACCTCCAACACAATGGACTTCGTTGTGCAAGACACTGCAACACCATGGTCTTCCCCAATGCCACAATAGATTCCACAGCTGGCATTGGCTCCTCAGAGTTAGCCCCAAACCCTTCAAAATCCCTCTCTTGTACACATTCTGGCCACAATTTTCTGCAAGCAGAGTTCAAAGTCCTGCAAGTCACTCCCTCTCAAGCCTTACCTCTGAGATTTATGCAACTGAGGATACTGGAGTGATCTTTCCAGACTCTCTTAGGGTCAGTTGAGTGTCTGAGGTCACTTCAAAGCACCTTTGAAGCACTGCTTTGGTGTACAGTTTTCTGAAGTTTGAAATGGCCTGCTGGTCCATGGGCTGGAGGAGAGGAGTGGTACTAGGAGACAAAAACTTCTCTTTGATGAAGTTCAACTCCCCCGCAATTTGCTCTTGCAAGTCGTGAGGATGAGCATGAGCATTGTCCTTTACCAGGAGGCACTTGAGTGACAATTTATTTTCCAGGAGGTACTTTTCACAGTCGGGCCAAACATGTCATAGATCCATTCAAGAAAAATGTCCCTTTTGACCCATGCCTTACTGTTTGCTCTCCACATCACACTCAATTTAGTCTTGACATTATTTTTCTTGAACACTGGGAGTGATACACAAGTAAAGGCTTCACCTTGCAATCCCTACTAGCATTACTACAAAACATGAGTTAGCCTGTCTTTTATAGGCTTGTGTCCTGGGAGTGCCTTTTCCTCCTGAGTAATGTAGGTCCTGTTTGGCATTTTCTTCCAAAACAGGCCTGTTTTGTTACAATTAAACACTTGTTGTAGTTTTAATTTTTCAGTGTCTGTGTACTCCTTAAAGTCCTGCACATATTTTTCAGCCATTTTTTTGGCAGAACTGGCAGCCTCACCATGCCTTACCACACTGTGTATGCCACTATGATTCTTAAATCTCTCAAACCAGCATTTGCTGGCCTTAAATTCATCAATAGCAGCACAAATATATTTGGAGGCATTTTCTTAATGAGATCTGCATGCAGCTGCCTTGCCTTTACACATATTATTGACTGAGAAACACTATCTCAAGATAATTTTTTCTCGTTTATCCACACCAACAACAGTCTCTCCACAAATTTGAGTACAGTGGACCTTTGACCAATGAAGGCATCATCTAACGATAAAATCACCTAACGAAGCATTTTAGTGTAAAAATTTTGGCCCGACCAACGATGAAAAACTCAACTATCATTCATCCCGAACACTTCCACGTGTCTATCTGGCTTGAGTGCGCCTTACCTGCCCTGCCTTCAGTTAGTGTGCCAGTGTATACAATCCAGTACGGTCGCTTCCAAACATACATTCGATACATTTTGTATTATTCCAGTGTTTTTAGTGCTTGTAACTGCTAAATAATGGGCCCAAAGAAAGCTTCTAGTGCCGACCCTGTAGTAAAAAGGGTGAGAATTACGATAGAAGTGAAGAAAGATATGCACCCCACTCTCGTACTTTGCAGTCATCTCTTCATTTAAATTGATAGTACACCTCACCCTTTTTACCACATGGTTGGTACTAGAAGCTTTCTTGGCATCCAGGGTGGCTTATTTAGCAGTTACAAGCACTAAAAATGCTGGAATAATACAAAATATATCATGTATGCGTGGAATCTTCCTCACTGGCTTTGTAAACAATGGCACACTGGCTGGTACATGGAGTGAGTGGCTGGGCCCACTCAGGCCATGTGGACACATTTTGGGTGAAAGCCTTTAGCCGAGTTATTTGGCATTAGCTGAGCCAATATTTTTATGCCAAAGCGAGCCATTAGCCGATTTTGGTGCTAGCCAATGCATCCTTTAGCCGAGAGTTCACTGTACCTCCAGCTCCCTATCTACTAACTCCCCTACTCTGTTTTTAACTGACAAATCCATTCGTTCCCTAGGCTTAACTTGTTTATCTCACTCCATAATTTTTTTATTATTTTCATCAAAATTTGTTGACATTGCCTCTCCCACTCTATCATCTGCTCCTCTTTTGCACTCTCTCACCACTCTCTTCACCTTTCTTTTACACTCCGTATACTCTGCTCTTCTAATAACACTTCTGCTTTGTAAAAACCTCTCAAGCTACCTTTTTCTCTTTTATCACACCCTTTACTTCATCATTCCACCAATAATTCCTCTTTCCTTCTGCACCCACCTTTCTATAGCCACAAACTTCTGCCCTATATTCTAATACTGCATTTTTAATACCATTCCAACCCTCTTCAACCCCCAACCCCCCCACTACTCATACTTGCACTAGCCCATCTTTACATTAATTCTTATGAGAAATATTTTGGATTTCAGCCTTTTCAGATTTAGGCTACATTCTGGAACAGATTACGGCCAATTACCGAGGGTCAACTGTAGATGTGCAATGACATCTGTCTTTTGTGTGAATTGTATTACAGAAAAACAAAGCCAAACAACTTTTCCTTTAACAATCAAACTGTAGGATGGGCAGAAAAAAAATCCTGTTTGAGTGTTTGTAGTATGATTTTGAATAAACAAAAAAAAAAGACTAAAATGAATGCTATCTGATATGACCTTATTATTGCATGGTGTATTGAATTTGACCCCCAAAAAATGACCACTCATCTGCAACAGTGGCATAAATGCACCAGTGATATTTATGTTTTAGAGTTTATTGACGTCAAGATGTAATTGTTTTTCAGTTTTTTAATTAATTTTAATGTTAACACTTATAATATTAGATGTGTATAATGATGTTTTAACACTTCAAACATGAGGAAATACTTAGTGCAACTATGATCAACTCTAAATTTACTGTATACAGCCCTTCCCCACTTAGCGACAAAGTTCCGTTCCTAAGACCATGTCATTAAATGAATTCCTGGCTTGGTGAGGAACATACTGTAATGGTAGTGAGTTTGTGTCATCCATCTTTGATATTGTTTTAATGTCACCTTTGCACCATTTATAAAATTTCTGGTATATTTTTAAATGTTTATAGAGTAGTGTACTCTACAGTGGTACCTCAGGATACAAACTTAATTCGTTACAGAAGGCTGTTCGAGTGCTGATGGTGAATTAATTTGTTCCCAAAAGGAATAAAGTAAATTAGATTAATCTGTTTCTGACCCCCAAAAATAGTTACAAAAGCACTTACAAAAAAATACACTTGCATATTTGTTCAAGTTGGGAGATGTTCATATGCTGAGGTACCACTGTATATTGAAATACAGTGGTCCCTCAATAATCGTCCGGCTCGATAGTCATCCTTTTCGGAAATCGCGTTATTCTCATCCAAACATTGGCTCGCAAATGGTCAGTTTACTCGCTAATCGTCCTTCGTCCGGGATGCGTACTCATGCTCTGAGCAGCCTCAGCCTCCCTTCCAAGCCAGTGTGCCATTGTTTACCAGTGAGTTACAGTCCCCTCACTGGTTCATATGAAATATTTCATAATATTCCATTTGTTGTAGTGCTTGCAAGTGCTAAATAAGCTACCATGGCTCCAAAGAAAGCTCCTAGTGCCAAGCCTTTGGTAAAGAAAGTGAGAAATATGATTGAATTTAAGAAAAACATTATTGAACAATATGAAAGTGGCGTATGTGTGGCCGAACTGGCCAGGATGTATAACAAATCCCATGCAACCATATCTTCCATCATGGCCAAGAAAAAGGAAATCAGGGAAGCTGTTGTTGCAAAGGGGGTAAATATGCTGACAAAAATGAGATCACCAGTACTCGAAGATGTTGAGAAGTTATTATTGGTGTGGATAAATGAGAAAAAATTAGCAGGAGATATTCTTATGATGTCGATTATATGTGAAAAGGCTAGGCAGTTGCATGATGATCTGGTAAAGAAATTGCCTGCAATGAGTACTAATAATTGTGAATTTAAGGCCAGCGAAGGTTGGTTTGAGAGATTTAAGAAGCATAGTGGCATACACAGTGTGATAAGGCATGGTGAAATGTGGGGTAGGATGGAAAGATTTATGGATAAACATCACCCTGAGAAGGATGTTGCAAGCCATATCGACAACTTGTACAGAGACAGAGTCTTGGACCATTTTAGGGAAGTTTTAAAGAGATACCAGACACAGAGCTCTCTGGACACTTTTTTTGTGAGACAGGACTCCAGTGACTCTCAAGCTGGTCCTAGTAGCATTAAGAAACAGAGAAGAGAAGTACCCCAGAAAAGGACTTGGTACTTGAGGCATTGATTGAAGGGGATTCCCCTTCCAAACAGTAACTAATCCAATCTCTCTCCTATGCCAGTCTTCCATACACTAAGAGGAATTGCCAATAAAGGTAAGTGTTATGCTCTTAATGTTTCATTCATTATGTCCCTCTGTATTGTTTATGTACTACATCTATATTTCATGTAAAAAAATTTTTGCTTTAATACTTCTGGGTGTCAGGAACAGATTAATTGTACACCTACCATCCGACTTACGACTGAGTTCGGTTCCGAGAAACTGGACGTAAGTTGAAATGGTCGTAAGTCGAACTGTACTACTGAATATCAACAAAACATTTTTGTAATGACTTTATTTTATTGTTTTATTTTGGTATTTCATGTTTTACTTTACTTTTTATGTTGTTAGTACTGTATTTTATACTGTAAGGTTTAGGATAAACCTTAGTTGTTTATTTCCCAGAAATTTGGCATAAAAAACACGGTCGTAAGTCGAGTGGTCGTAAGTCGAGCAGGTCGTAAGTTGGATGGTAGGTGTATTTACATTATTTCTTATGGGGAAAATTGATTCTAAAATTGTTTTTTTCGATAATCGTCGCATTTCCAGGAACGGATTAACGATGATAAATGAGACCACTGTAAATAGAATAGAGGAACTCATCTCTGATATACATTATTTAGGTATAAATACTGGTCAGAGGACCCACCGTAAGTCTGAGGCATCAGTAAACGAGTACATCGCTAAGTGAGGAGAGGCTGTATAATATATATATTTTTTACTATTTTGGTCTAACAAAATGTACAGAGAATACGTATTACAATTATTTCAGAGTGTGAAACTCCTCAAATCATGGAAATGAATCTCATTTTTGACTATTAGGTTATCCTGGGTTAAATATACTAAGTGTGATTTGTGACTGAATTTCACTGTTAGTATCATGAAATTGCAATAAATTTGGAATAAGTCATCTGAAAAAAAGACAGGAAACCTAAGTAACTTTCCACCATTAATGTACAAAAAGGCAGCTCATGTGCCATTACCCTCAATTGCAACTCTGTTTAATTAACAAATCACTAGAATCTTCAACTTTTCCATCCATACTTAACTCTTGAACTGTCTAAGAGTAGATCTACATTTTCACTGCTTGCATTCCGAATATTTTTTTTTTTTTAGAAACAGAGGACAATTTTCTGTGTGTAATAAGAAAAAACATTAGTGCCACTACTTACCAAGATATAAGGCAGCGAAGCTGGCAGTGGATGCTCACCTGACAGCAATGTGGAGTACAGCCACTTGCAGAAATGTTGCAAATATACCTTTTTTTTCCTCTCTCTTTTTTTTAATTTATATAATTTTCATGTTCTGATAATTACAATTTATGGAAGTTCTTGTGATTTTATAGCCAATTTTTGTTCTGACTTGACCCCCAGACCTCAGTTTGTGAGGCGAGCATGCTGGCAAAAAAGATATGGAACACCATCAACCTAGAAAAAATGATGGCAGGTCACATTTGCTCCTGAGATATCACAAATTATTATGGTCTCTAGGCACCATGAGGGTAATGCTGAAGCTGTGGTAAGAATGAATGAAAGAGTGCTGGTACCTTGGGGTGAAATTTGACTTCAAACTACGAAAACCACAATATAGATCATGCAAAGTGGTTGAGAACCTTACTCAGATATATCTTTCATCTGCTCAGCAGTAGAGGTTGCAAGATTCTGTATGAAGCATAAGTATGTTCGCACATTGAGTATGCTCCACTTTCTTGGATTTCTTGCTCCCCTTCAATCTGAGACTTTTTGACAGAATAGAGAACAGAGCAAAACAACTCCTCTGTCTCCTGGACAGATCTGTCATTTCAGTAGAGTCTTCAACACCAGAGAGATGTGGGTGGCCTTACTGTTATGTACAAGGCTAATATTGTCTAAGTACCACACTTGGCTTCACTCCACAGACAGCAGGAAATGAGCTTCTACACAACAAGACAGTCAGCAAGGAGCAATTACATTGTAACCTTCTCCAGAACATCACTTCATCTGAGATAATTTATTCCTAGGATTACTTGAGTCTAGAATATGTTTGTACAGCATAATAACATCAACAGAATAGTCAGTTGGCCAAATAAAATCACTGACCCACAGTTAACTACAACTGTATCTTTTTCTGTATGTGTATGTCTCATAACAATAAAAAGGCTTTAAAATGAGTTGATGTAGGTAACAGCTCTTAAGTTGCAAATAAAGTTAGGAACCCTTAACCTAACCTTGTAAAACTCTGTCTAAAGTTAATAAAAAAGAAATCTCAAAGCATTATTGTATTAGTTTCTTCTTTCTATGTCTGGTCATGTAACCAATACAGCTCACTAAGTCTGGTTTTATGTTGTGTTTATGTTATATGTAGTAGTTAATATGAAGTTTTAGCAATATATACCTCCATTATGTTGTATATGATGGTTAATATGAAGAAGTTTGACAATATATACCTCCAGTGTATGTTGTATATTGTAGTAATGCGAAGAAGTTTGGCAATTCTTTTAACTTTACAAAATTGTCTATAAAATTCAATATGAACACTTAATTCTTTAGATTCAATCCTATTAGTGTAAAATCTAACTTAATATTTATTTTCTACAGGATAATGACAAACCCGAGGAGTGTAAAGTGTGCTTTAACAATTATGATGAAGAGCTACAACGACCACGCAATCTGCCGTGTGGTCACACATTCTGCTCACAGTGTATTGAAGATACAATTAAGAATGCTCAGCTCACCTGCCCCAGCTGCCGTGCTGAGCACAGTGCCACAGATGCTACTCAGTTCCCAATCAGCTACACTATGGAGGCTGTGATAAAGAAACTCAGAAGTATCCAGGTTACATCAGTGGGAACAATGTCAACAAAATGTGGTCAAGACCGCACAAGAGGCATCAGCAAGAAGTTACGGTCTTGGGTACAGGAACACAAGAACAGTATCAGTAACCTTATAAGAGAGTGTGAAGAAGAACTGTCCCAGCTGAGCAAGTACCAGGGGCAGGTGAGGGACTGGAAGACCCAGCATCACCAACTGCAGGACAGACTCTATGATCTGCTGGAGCAGAACAAGGCAGCAATAGAGCTCCTGGAACAGGAGGATACCAGTGTACTGACAATGACAACAGAAGGTGAGTCAGGAAAGAAGCAGCTGCAGATCATGCTGGAGAACCTCAACACAGTCAACACTGCACAGGAGGTCTTCACAACCACTGTTGAAGCTGATCACTACAATGTGGAGGTTGAAGATTGGATCCAGAAGTGTCAGGAACTCTTCCCAGATGTCAACACTGTCTACACCTCAGTAAAGGTATGATGCTACAGTCATTATTGAACTTTCTAAACAATTTCTTAATTCATTTTTATATATTGATTCTGTTATGTAAATATATACAACTTTAAGAGCAATATTAAAATGTGATCTTCACCAAAATGTTGCCAGATTCTTAAACTATTTTTCTGTCAGCAAAACTTCATTTCCATATTTTTCAATTATTTTTGTACTGCGCGCATAAAAACTCGAGCTCGTCCCTTAAGTTATCTATTATTAAATATATTAATCTTCCTTCTTTCATTGCACTGGCCATATCCCACTGAAGGAGGGTGGCCCAAAAAGAAAAACAAAAGTTTCTTTATAAATTTAGTATTGTATACAGGATAAGGGGTTACTAGCTTCTTGCTCCTGACATTTTAGTTACCTCTTATGACATGCATGGCTTACAGGGGAAGAATTCTCTTCCACTTCCCCATGGAAATAACAGGAAATAAACAAGAAAAAGCACTAGTAACAAAAGAGAAGAAAACCCAAAGGGGTGTGTTTGTACATGCATGTGTAGTGTGACCTAAGTGGAAGTAGAATTAGCAAGACATACTTGAAATTATGCATATTTATGTGACAGAAAAAAGACACCAGCAATCATACCATTATGTAAAACAATTACAGGCTTTTGTTTTACACTCATTTGGTAGGACAGTGGTACCTCCCTGGGTGGTTGCTGTCTACCAACCTACTACCACAGCATAGTAGTACCTCCCTGGGGGGTTACTGTCTACCAACCTACTATCACAGGATGGTAGTACCTCCCTGGGTGGTTGCTGTCTACAAACCTACTATCACAGGATGGTAGTACCTCCTTGGGTGGTTGCTGTCTACAAACCTACTACCACAGGATGGTAGTAACTCCCTGGGTGGTTGCTATCTACCAACCTACTACCACAGGAGGGTAGTACCTCCCTGGGTGGTTGCTGTCTACCAACCTAATACCACAGGATGGTAGTACCTCCCTGGGTGGATGCTGTACAAACCTACTACCACAGGATGGTAGTTCCTCCCTGGGTGGTTGCTGTCTACAAACCTACTATCACAGGATGGTAGTACCTCCCTGGGTGGTTGCTGTCTACCAACCTACTACCACAGGATGGTAGTACCTCCCTAGGTGGTTGCTGTCTACCAACCTACTACCACAGGATGGTAGTACCTCCTTAGGTGGTTGCTGTCTACCAACCAATTACAACAGGATGGTAGTACCTCCCTGGGTGGTTGCTGTCTACCAACCTACTACCACAGGATGGTAGTATCTCTCTGGGTGGTTGCTGTCTACAAACCTACTGCCACAGGCTGGTAGTACCTCCCTGGGTGGTTGCTGTCTACCAACCTACTACCACAGGATGGTAGTACCTCCCTGGGTGGTTGCTATCTACCAACCTACTACCACATGATGGCAGTACCTCCCTGGGTGGTTGCTGTCTACCAACCTACTACCACAGGATCACAGTATCTCCCAGGGTGATTTCTGTCTATAAACCTACTCCTTCAGGATGGCAGTACCTCCAAGGGTGATTGCTGTCTATAAACCTACTACCACAGGATGGCAGTACCTCCCTGTGTGGGTGCTCTGTACCAACCTACTACCACAGGATGGTAGTACCTCCCTGGGTGGTTGCTGTCTTCCAACCTACTACCACAGGATGGTAGTACCTCCCTGGGTGGCTGCTGTCTACCAACCTACTACCACCAGATGGTAGTACCTCCCTGGGTGGTTGCTATCTACCAACCTACTACCACAGGATGGTAGTACCTTCCTGGGTGATTGCTGTCTATAAACCTACTCCCACAGGATGGTAGTACCTCCCAGGGTGGTTGCTGTCTATGAACCTACTACCACAGGATGGTAGTACCTCCCTGGGTGGTTACTTCAAGAGATATCCAAGGAAGGTTGAAGAATAGGTACAGGTGATGTGCTAGGAAGGGTTGAAGGAAGGTACAAGGGAAAGTACAGGGGATATCCTAGGAAGGTACAGGGGATATCCTAGGAAAGGTTGAAGAAAGGTACAGGGGATATCCTAGGAAGAGTTGAAGGAAGGTACAGGGGATATCCTAGGAAGGGTTGAAGGGAGGTGCAGGGGATATCCTAGGAAGGGCTAAAGGGAGGTACAGGGGATATATTAGGAAGGGTTGAAGGGAGGTACAGGGGATATATTAGGAAGGGTTGAAGGAAGGTACAGGGGATATTCTAGGAAGGGCTGCAGGGAGGTACAGGGGATATATTAGGAAGGGTTGAAGGGAGGTACAGGGGATATATTAGGAAGGGTTGAAGGAAGGTACAGGGGATATATTAGGAAGGGTTGAAGGAAGTTACAAGAGATATATTAGGAAGGTTGAAGGTAGGTACAGGGGATATATTAGGAAGGTTGAAGGAAGGTACAGGGGATATATTAGGATGGTTGTAGGTAGGTACAGGGGATATATTAGGAAAGTTGAAGGAAGGTACAGGGGATATATTAGGAAGAGTTGAAGGGAGGTACAGGGGATATGTTAGGAAGGGTTGAAGGGAGGTACAGGGGATATATTAGGAAGGGTTGAAGGAAGGTACAGGGGATATATTAGGAAGGGTTGAAGGGAGGGCGTGAGTGATGCTTTAAGACATAAGTCTTAAGCAATCAACAGTTGTGTAAGTGTGAGAGTGGAGACAAATTGTTGCTGACATCCAGCATTGATGTTTGTGTTGGTAATGACAGGTACAGGAGACCATTAAGAAGGCCCTGGACACCATCACCACAGAGACAGGTGCCACAACTGCCACTGTTCTCCAGGGAGACTCAGTCACCACCATCATGGAGAAAGTTAAGATAATTATTGGTGAAAGCCCTCCAGCGACATTAACTGTAAGTTGAAAGTCTTTGTTTATTTTTTATGTTATATAATATGAGTCATGATAACATTATCATCAAGATTTTCATTTTTATAATTACCTACTTTCTTATTCCTATAATATGGTAACAAACCTGCTTTGTAGATGAATGGTTCAGAGAACCGACATGTTGATAAATTAGACACATGTGCAACTCTTGGGTATCTTTATTGAGGAAACGTTTCGCCACACAGTGGCTTCATCAGTCCATACATAGGAGAAACTTGAAGAATAGGAGGAGAATGGACTGATGAAGCCACTGTGTGGTGAAACGTTTCCTCAATAAAGATACCCAAGAGTTGCACATGTGTCTAATTTATCAACATGTCGGTTCTCTGAACCATTCATCTACAAACCTGTCAGACACTGCATCTTCTTGGGATCTTAATACTTAGGAATTCTTCGCTTGCCTAATTCTTGGGCACAACCTACTTCCACATTGAACAAATGTAACACCACCTATGACTGCTGCACCTCTCCTGCCATACGGTTTATAAGCTGCTTCTCCGCTCATCTGCTGTATCCTACTCAAGATTGATGGACTGAACACATCGACTCAAGGTTGAGGGACTGATTACCTCATTCTCCTCCTATTCTTCAAGTTTCTCCTATGTATGGACTTATGAAGCCACTGTGTGGCGAAACGTTTCCTCAATAAAGATACCCAAGAGTTGCACATGTGTCTAATTTATCAACAAACTTGCTACCTAATTTATTTATACACAACTTTTCATAATATTTTGACTGATGGATTATTCTAATATTCCTTATAGTTGTCATAGTCACAAAAATAGACATGTATAAACTAAACCAACTGAACCTCCTCTCCAACTCTCTGAAACAGTAAATAAACTGAATGACTTCTTCTCCACCATAGTAATAAATATAGCCAAAAAGTTCTGAGCTCTCAAGCTCAGTTTAGTGATTACCTAACTGATAACTATCACACTTCCCTCTACCTATTCCAAACTAATTCTACATACATTACTTCTATAATAAAGTCACTAACAAAACCCAAAGCTAAGTTAATTTATGACTACTGATATATAAGAAAGTTGTTCATGTGTTACCCAACTATTGAACAGTAGGGCACCACTCATACAGCAGGTTAGGTTTAAGGCTACTGTAGGGCACCACTCATACAGCAGGTTAGGTTTAAGGCTACTGTAGGGCCCCACTCATACAGCAGGTTAGGTTTAAGGCTACTGTAGGGCCCCACTCATACAGCAGGTTAGGTTTAAGGTTATCGTCAGAAAGCGGGCATTGCCAGTAAGCAGAATGCCATTTTTTCTGCTTATAAATGCATACAAATACCAAATAAGTTTACAATAACATATACAGGCTCTCCTCACTTAACAACGGAGTTCTGGTCCTAAGGCAACATTGGTAAACAAATTCGTCACTAAGTGAGGAGTATACTATAATGGTAGTGGGTTTGTGTCAACCATTGTTGATAATGTTTTAATGTCATCTTTGCACCATTTATAACATTTCTGGTATATTTTTGAACGTTTATACAGCAGTGTACTGTATATTGTAATAAACAAAATAGAGGAAATCAGCTCTAATATACATTATTTAGGTATGTACACTGGTCAGAGAGACCATTGTAAGTCCGAGTCATCGGTAAACGAGTTTGTCACTTAGTAAGGAGAAGCTGTATTATGCATTAAAAACAATAAAAAGTAAAATACATACACAGTATATTCACTACTTTAAAATATTTGTAGTCTTAATGAAGGGTGAAGAGTGAGTAGTATTTATTTGTAGAAAGTCAGGTGTAGGTAGACCTGGCTCCCACTCCCAAATGTAATACATAATATTTAAACTCTTAACTGTCCATATGTAGATCTACTTTGTTACTGCTGGTGCTCCAAATGTAGATCAACGTTTTATCTTTCCTGCCTCCAAATTTGCCTCAAATGAGCCTGAGATGCCTGGTAAGTATAGAATGGGTCTGAACACCCAGTATGAGCAGTATTAAAAAATCTGGGACTACTTAGTACCTTGTGGGAGACCAGATCAATTGAGAACCAGATAGAACAAAGAATATGGCAAACACCAGGGATTCACTAATGTCATGTCATATTAGCACTTCCCTATACCTGGAGTTTACCTGGAGAGAGTTTCGGGGGTCAACGCCCCCGCGGCCCGGTCTGTGACCAGGCCTCCTGGTGGATCAGCCCCTGATCAACCAGGCTGTTGCTGCTGGCTGCACGCAAACCAACGTACGAGCCACAGCCCGGCTGATCAGGAACTGACTTTAGGTGCTTGTCCAGTGCCAGCTTGAAGACTGCCAGGGGTCTGTTGGTAATCCCCCTTATGTGTGCTGGGAGGCAGTTGAACAGTCTCGGGCCCCTGACACTTATTGTATGGTCTCTTAACGTGCTAGTGACACCCCTGCTTTTCATTGGGGGGATGGTGCATCGTCTGCCAAGTCTTTTGCTTTCGTAGTGAGTGATTTTCGTGTGCAAGTTCGGTACTAGTCCCTCTAGGATTTTCCAGGTGTATATAATCATGTATCTCTCCCTCCTGCGTTCCAGGGAATACAGGTTTAGAAACCTCAAGCGCTCCCAGTAATTGAGGTGTTTTATCTCCATTATGCGCGCCGTGAAAGTTCTCTGTACATTTTCTAGGTCGGCAATTTCACCTGCCTTGAAAGGTGCTGTTAGAGTGCAGCAATATTCCAGCCTAGATAGAACAAGTGACCTGAAGAGTGTCATCATGGGCTTGGCCTCCCTAGTTTTGAAGGTTCTCATTATCCATCCTGTCATTTTTCTAGCAGATGCGATTGATACAATGTTATGGTCCTTGAAGGTGAGATCCTCTGACATAATCACTCCCAGGTCTTTGACGTTGGTGTTTCGCTCTATTTTGTGGCCAGAATTTGTTTTGTACTCTGATGAAGATTTAATTTCCTCATGTTTACCATATCTGAGTAATTGAAATTTCTCATCGTTGAACTTCATATTGTTTTCCGCAGCCCACTGAAAGATTTGGTTGATGTCCGCCTGGAGCCTTGCAGTGTCTGCAATGGAAGACACTGTCATGCAGATTCGGGTGTCATCTGCAAAGGAAGACACGGTGCTTTGGCTGACATCCTTGTCTATGTCGGATATGAGGATGAGGAACAAGATGGGAGCTAGTACTGTGCCTTGTGGAACAGAGCTTTTCACCGTAGCTGCCTCGGACTTTACTCTGTTGACGACTACTCTCTGTGTTCTGTTAGTGAGGAAATTATAGATCCATCGACCGACTTTTCCTGTTATTCCTTTAGCACGCATTTTGTGCGCTATTACGCCATGGTCACACTTGTCGAAGGCTTTTGCAAAGTCTGTATATATTACATCTGCATTCTTTTTGTCTTCTAGTGCATTTAGGACCTTGTCGTAGTGATCCAATAGTTGAGACAGACAGGAGCGACCTGTTCTAAACCCATGTTGCCCTGGGTTGTGTAACTGATGGGTTTCTAGATGGGTGGTGATCTTGCTTCTTAGGACCCTTTCAAAGATTTTTATGATATGGGATGTTAGTGCTATTGGTCTGTAGTTCTTTGCTATTGCTTTACTGCCCCCTTTGTGGAGTGGGGCTATGTCTGTTGTTTTTAGTAACTGAGGGACGACCCCCGTGTCCATGCTCCCTCTCCATAGGATGGAAAAGGCTCGTGATAGGGGCTTCTTGCAGTTCTTGATGAACACAGAGTTCCATGAGTCTGGCCCTGGGGCAGAGTGCATGGGCATGTCATTTATCGCCTGTTCGAAGTCATTTGGCGTCAGGATAACATCGGATAGGCTTGTGTTAATCAAATTTTGTGGCTCTCTCATAAAAAATTCATTTTGATCTTCGACTCTCAGTCTGGTTAGCGGCTTGCTAAAAACTGAGTCATATTGGGACTTGAGTAGCTCACTCATTTCCTTGCTGTCATCTGTGTAGGACCCATCTTGTTTAAGTAGGGGCCCAATACTGGACGTTGTTCTCGATTTTGATTTGGCATAGGAGAAGAAATACTTTGGGTTTCTTTTGATTTCATTTATGGCTTTTAGTTCTTCCCGCGATTCCTGACTCCTAAAGGATTCTTTTAGCTTAAGTTCGATGCTTGCTATTTCTCTGACCAGTGTCTCCCTACGCATTTGAGATATATTGACCTCTTTTAGCCGCTCTGTTATTCTTTTCCGTCGCCTGTAAAGGGAGCGCCTGTCTCTTTCTATTTTACATCTACTCCTCCTTTTTCTTAGAGGAATAAGCCTTGTGCATACATCGAGTGCCACCGAGTTAATCTGTTCTAGGCATAAGTTGGGGTCTGTGTTGCTTAGTGTATCTTCCCAGCTTATATCGGTTAGGACTTGGTTTACTTGGTCCCACTTTATGTTTTTGTTATTGAAGTTGAATTTGGTGAATGCTCCCTCGTGACTAGTCTCATTTTGTCGGTCTGGGGCTCCACGCATACATGTCTGAACCTCAATTATGTTGTGATCTGAGTATATTGTTTTTGATATGGTGACATTTCTTATCAGATCATCATTGTTAGTGAAGATGAGGTCTAGTGTATTCTCCAGTCTAGTAGGCTCTATTATTTGCTGGTTTAAATTGAATTTTGTGCAGAGATTTAAAAGCTCGTGCGAGTGTGAGTTTTCATCAGCGCTGCCTCCTGGTGTTATTACTGCAACAATATTATTTGCTATATTCCTCCATTTTAGGTGCCTTAAGTTGAAATCCCCCAGGAGCAAGATGTTGGGTGCAGGAGCTGGAAGATTTTCCAGACAGTGGTCAATTTTTAACAGCTGTTCCTGGAATTGCTGGGATGTTGCATCCGGAGGCTTGTAGACTACCACAATGACTAGGTTTTGGTTCTCGACCTTTACTGCTAAAACTTCCACTACATCATTTGAGGCATTAAGCAGTTCTGTGCAAACAAGTGACTCTGCAATGTACAGGCCAACCCCCCCCCCCCCCCCTTTTGCCTGTTCACTCTGTCACATCTGTATAGGTTGTAACCTGGGATCCATATTTCGTTGTCCAAGTGATCCTTTATGTGGGTCTCAGTGAAAGCCGCGAACATTGCCTTTGCCTCTGCAAGCAGTCCACGGATGAAAGGTATTTTGTTGTTTGTTGCTGGCTTTAGACCCTGTATATTTGCAAAGAAGAATGTTATCGGACTGGTGGTATTGTTGGTACTGGGGGGGGATTTTTTTTCCGGCATTAGTATCTGTATCTGTTGGTTTGGAGTGGAGGCCATCGACTGTGGTTCCACTCCAGGAATGACTGGATTTGGTGTACGATTTCTGCCATTTCCTGCCAGTTTTTTTTCCTTCCTGGCACTAAAAAACCTCTCCCTCTTGAGTGGCTGTGGCTACCCAGGTTTTCCCATGGCCTGGATGTTTTGTATCTTTTTGTCCCCTTTAGATGGTATGCCTGGCAATTTAAGTTATAGCACAGTCTTTCCTGTACTGAAGAGGTACACATTTCAGGGTGAAAAAGCTTACAGGAAGGGAGTTTGCATTTTCCTGTTGTCATATGGGCATGGCATTTTCTAGGGTGGTCATAGTTGCATGTCCCATCTGTTTTTCCAGATTTCCCATGCCAGCAGATACCAAGTGCATAGTATGTGCACAGGCTTGGTTTCCGCTTGCCTTGGGTTTCTGTGACTGTATTCCCTGTTGGTGCATGTTTCCCTGTCTTACTTCTATCATCCCTAGCACCAACAATGGAGCTCCCACCAGTTGACCAGTTGACCCTTAGTTTAGTGGCTTTGAGATAGATGTTTCCACAAGTGGTCAAGGAAATATCAAAAACCTCAATAATAACCCATACGCAACATCCTTTCATTTTTTATACCACTGGTAGTGTCATCCTGCCAGAATATCCTATAGCCTATGCCCTAAGTAAAGAGAAATAATTCTGGAATGTGTAATATGTGTTCAGCAGGCTGGCTGGCCGGGTAGGTGGGTGGTTGATTGACTTTGGTTGTCTCTATTCCTTCTGTCTGTATCTATTTCTGTCTATCTATCTCCATTTGCATATATCTCTGTCTATCTCTGTTTGTATATATCTCTGTCTCCGTCTATCCCCATCTCTGTCTCTCCCTGTATCTCACAGGTACACATAAGCACAGTTATCATACAATGTATAAATTACATAGGATAACCCCCAAAAAATCCAGACAAAGTGTGATACTGTGCTTGTAGATATAAGACATAATAAGCATGACTGGCAAGTAATACACATTTTTCACTTGATCAGGAACCAGACATGACGACTCTGCATCGTGTGTAATACCTCTTGGTTCATGAGTGGTGTTCTCTCTGATACAGAGAGACAGACAGAGAGACAGGAAGACACATAGGCAGACAGAAAGACAGATAAGCAGACAGATAGACATGTTACATGTTTAATGTATAACAGTGAAAAGAAATAAACCATGGGTTCACTGTCAGCAGTGCATGATCATCAAGTGTCACTGAACTGCTGCACTGTCAGCAGTGCATGATCATCAAGTGTCACTGAACTGCTACACTGTCAGCAGTGCATGATCATCAAGTGTCCCTGAACTGCTGCACTGTCAGCAGTGCATGATCATCAAGTGTCACTGAACTAATGCACTGTCAGCAGTGCATGATCATCAGGTGTCACTGAACTGCTACACTGTCAGCAGTGCATGATCATCAAGTGTCACTGAACTGCCGCACTGTCAGCAGTGCATGATCAAGTGTCACTGAACTGCTACACTGTCAGCAGTGCATGATCATCAAGTGTCACTGAACTGCTGCACTGTCAGCAGTGCATGATCATCAAGTGTCACTGAACTGCTACACTGTCAGCAGTGCATGATCATCAAGTGTCACTGAACTGCCGCACTGTCAGCAGTGCATGATCATCAAGTGTCACTGAACTGCTACACTGTCAGCAGTGCATGATCATCAAGTGTCACTGAACTGCCGGACTGTCAGCAGTGCATGATCATCAAGTGTCACTGAACTGCTACACTGTCAGCAGTGCATGATCATCAAGTGTCACTGAACTGCCGCACTGTCAGCAGTGCATGATCATCAAGTGTCCCTGAACTGCTACACTGTCAGCAGTGCATGATCATCAAGTGTCACTGAACTGCTACACTGTCAGCAGTGCATGATCATCAAGTGTCACTGAACTGCCGCACTGTCAGCAGTGCATGATCATCAAGTGTCCCTGAACTGCTACACTGTCAGCAGTGCATGATCATCAAGTGTCACTGAACTGCTACACTGTCAGCAGTGCATGATCATCAAGTGTCACTGAACTGCCGCAGTGTCAGCAGTGCATGATCATCAAGTGTCCCTGAACTGCTGCACTGTCAGCAGTGCATGATCATCAAGTGTCACTGAACTGCTGCACTGTCAGCAGTGCATGATCATCAAGTGTCACTGAACTGCCGCACTGTCAGCAGTGCATGATCATCAAGTGTCACTGAACTGCCGCACTGTCAGCAGTGCATGATCATCAAGTGTCACTGAACTGCTGCACTGTCAGCAGTGCATGATCATCAAGTGTCACTGAACTGCTGCACTGTCAGCAGTGCATGATCATCAAGTGTCACTGAACTGCCGCACTGTCAGCAGTGCATGATCATCAAGTGTCACTGAACTGCTGCACTGTCAGCAGTGCATGATCATCAAGTGTCACTGAACTGCCGCACTGTCAGCAGTGCATGATCATCAAGTGTCACTGAACTGATGCACTGTCAGCAGTGCATGATCATCAAGTGTCACTGAACTGCTGCACTGTCAGCAGTGCATGATCATCAAGTGTCACTGAACTGCTGCACTGTCAGCAGTGCATGATCATCAAGTGTCACTGAACTGCTGCACTGTCAGCAGTGCATGATCATCAAGTGTCACTGAACTGCTGCACTGTCAGCAGTGCATGATCATCAAGTGTCACTGAACTGCTGCACTGTCAGCAGTGCATGATCATCAAGTGTCACTGAACTGACGCACTGTCAGCAGTGCATGATCATCAAGTGTCACTGAACTGCTGCACTGTCAGCAGTGCATGATCATCAAGTGTCACTGAACTGCTGCACTGTCAGCATTGCATGATCATCAAGTGTCACTGAACTGCTGCACTGTCAGCAGTGCATGATCATCAAGTGTCACTGAACTGCTGCACTGTCAGCAGTGCATGATCATCAAGTGTCACTGAACTGCCGCACTGTCAGCAGTGCATGATCATCAAGTGTCACTGAACTGCTGCACTGTCAGCAGTGCATGATCATCAAGTGTCACTGAACTGCTGCACTGTCAGCAGTGCATGATCATCAAGTGTCACTGAACTGCTGCACTGTCAGCAGTGCATGATCATCAAGTGTCACTGAACTGCTGCACTGTCAGCAGTGCATGATCATCAAGTGTCACTGAACTGCCGCACTGTCAGCAGTGCATGATCATCAAGTGTCACTGAACTGCTGCACTGTCAGCAGTGCATGATCATCAAGTGTCACTGAACTGCTGCACTGTCAGCAGTGCATGATCATCAAGTGTCACTGAACTGCTGCACTGTCAGCAGTGCATGATCATCAAGTGTCACTGAACTGCTGCACTGTCAGCAGTGGATGATCATCAAGTGTCACTGAACTGCTGCACTGTCAGCAGTGCATGATCATCAAGTGTCACTGAACTGCTGCACTGTCAGCAGTGCATGATCATCAAGTGTCACTGAACTGCTACACTGTCAGCAGTGCATGATCATCAAGTGTCACTGAACTGCCGCACTGTCAACAGTGGAGTGACAATAATCTTACACCTTCCTTCAAAAAGTTTCTTACATACTCCACCATCTCTAAAACATTGGTAAGCAAGACACATAGGCAACAGTTAGACATCTTTAAACCAAAACGTTTCATGTACACAGTAGACTTCTTCAGTTGAGTACAGAAAGTAGGCAGGAGTAGTAGAGATGTGAAGATGATGTTATCAGTCCATCACCCTTGAAGTCGAAGATTTGAGGGTGTCAGTCCCTCAGCCTGGAGAAGAGTTCTGTTCCATACTCTCAAACAATGTGGAGATCAAGTGTAGAAGTGTAGAAGCTTTCAAGAGGAAACTGGAGAAGTATCTTTACCAGGTGCCAGATCAACCAGGCTGTGATGGATATGTGGGGCAGTGGGCCTCCAGCAGCAACAGCCTGGGTGACCAGGAAAGTACCAGACGAGCCTGGCCCATGGCCGGGCTCAGAGAGTAGATAAACTCTTGAAACTTTTCGAAGGTATATCAAAGGTATCAAGCAACAGCATCAAGACATGTATACAGTGGATCCTCGGGTTACAATATTATTCCATTCCAGAGAGCTTGTCCTTAGCTGATTTTATTGTTAGCCGAATTAATTTTCCCCATAAGATATAATGGAAATCAAATTAATCTGTTCCAGACACACGAAAGTGCGTATTAGAAGAAAAAAAATTTCAAATGAAATATACATTTTCCTACACAGAAAAGAATGAGACATGAAGAATAAATAGATGAAGAATAAATGACATTTATCTTTACTGAAGATTTATTGATGAGTGATGAGATGGGAGAAGGGGAGATGATGGAGGTGTATTATTGTTGGAAGGGGAATCCCCTTCCATAAGGACTTTAGGTAGCAAGTCCTTTTACGGGGTTACTTCCCTCCTTTGTTTTCTAATGCTACTGGGAACAATTTGACAGTCACTGGACCTCAGTCGCACCAAAAATCTGTCTATAGTGCTCTGTTTCTGGCGTTCCTTTAAGATTTCCCTAAATTGGGACATAACATTGTCGTTGTAAAAGTCACCAGCACAGCTTGCAACAGCTGTGTCGGGGTGATGTTCATCCATAAAGGCTTGCACCTTTGTCTACATTGTACAAATGTCCTTAATTGTTGAAGAAGGCAACTTCCTCTATCTCTCTCACCCCTCCTCTGAAACAATTTCCTCAGCTGTGGTCTCTTGCTGTTGCAGATGCTCTTGCAGCTCATCAGTGGTTAGTTCTTCATCATCGTTCTCCACAAACTCTTCCACATCCTCCCCACTAACCTCCAACCCCATGGACTTCCCCAATGACACAATAGATTCCACAACTGGTATAGGCTCCTCAGAATTAGCCCAAAATCCTTCAAAATCCCTCTCTTGTACATATGGCCACAATTTCCTCCAAGCAGAGTTCAAAGTCCTACAAGTCAATCCCTCCCAAGCCTCACTTATAAGGTTTATGCAACTGAGGATACTGAAGTGATCTTTCCAAAACACTCTTAGGGTCAATTCAGTGTCTGAGGTCACTTCAAAGCACTTTCGAAACACTGCTTAGGTGTACAGTTTTTTGAAATTTGAAATGACCTGCTGGTCCATGGGCTGGAGGAGAGGAGTGATGTTAGGAGGCAAAAACCTGACTTTTATGAAACTCAACTCCCCCACAATTCACTCTTGCAAGTCTGGAGGATGAGCAGGAGCATTGTTTAATACCAGGTGGCACTTGAGATCCAATTTATTTTCTAGGAGGTATTTTTTCACAGTGGGACCAAACACATGATAGAACCAGTTGAGGAAAATGTCCCTAGTGACCCATGCCTTACTGTTTGTCTTCCACATCACACACAAATTAGCCTTAAAAAAACCAAACCATACCACGGGTGGGATTGAACCCGTGGTCAGAGAGTCTCAAAACTCCAGACCGTCACGTTAGCCACTGGACCAGCTAGCAACAATAAGATTCGTCCAACTAGGTATATTTCTACACCATAGGAAGGTTAGCATAGGCACCACTGTGACTACAAATGCAAGTTTTTACAAACGAATCTCCAACTAGCGTGGCCGTGACGAACTCTAGCTCAAGTCCCCTTACTGCCATCAACATGACTCACGAAATCGTAATAACACGATTGCAAACAAACCATACCATGGGCGGGATTGAACCCGCGGTCAGAGAGTCTCAATCCCGCCCGTGGTATGGTTTGTTTGCAATTGTGTCATTACGATTTCGTGAGTCACAAATTAGCCTTACCTGGAGTTTACCTGGAGAGAGTTCCGGGGGTCAATGCCCCCGCGGCCCGGTCTGTGACCAGGCCTCCTGGTGAATCAGAGCCTGATCAATCAGGCTGTTACTGCTGGTTGCACACAAACCAACGTACGAGCCACAGCCCGGCTGGTCAGGAACCGACTTTAGGTGCTTGTCAAGTGCCAGCTTGAAGACTGCCAGGGGTCTGTTGGTAATCCCCCTTATGTATGCTGGGAGACAGTTGAACAGTCTCGGGCCCCTGACACTTATTGTATGGTCTCTTAATGTGCTAGTGACACCCCTGCTTTTCATTGGGGGGATGTTGCATCGTCTGCCAAGTCTTTTGCTTTCGTAGTGAGTGATTTTCGTGTGCAAGTTCGGTACTAGTCCCTCTAGGATTTTCCATGTGTATATAATCATGTATCTCTCCCGCCTGCGTTCCAGGGAATACAGGTTTAGGGACCTCAAGCGCTCCCAGTAATTGAGGTGTTTTATCTCAGTTATGCATGCTGTGAAGGTTCTCTGTACATTTTCTAGGTCAGCAATTTCACCTGCCTTGAAAGGTGCTGTTAGTGTGCAGCAATATTCCAGCCTAGATAGAACAAGTGACCTGAAGAGTGTCATCATGGGCTTGGCCTCCCTAGTTTTGAAGGTTCTCATTATCCATCCTGTCATTTTTCTAGCAAATGCGATTGATACAATGTTATGGTCCTTGAAGGTGAGATTCTCCGACATGATCAGTCCCAGGTCTTTGACGTTGATGTTTCGCTCTGTTTTTCTTGAACACTCTGGGAGTTTCAGAGTGATACATGAGTAAAGTCTTCACTTTGCAATCCCCACTAGCATTACTACAAAACATAAGAGTTAGCCTGTCTTTCATAAGTTTGTGTCCTGGGAGTGCCTTTTCCTCCTGAATAATGTAGGTCCTGTTTGGCATTTTCTTCCAAAACAGGCATGTTTTGTCACAACTGAACACTTGTTGGTGTTTTAATTTTTCAGCCTCTATGTACCCCTTAACCTGTAAACGGTCCAAATGTATATATACATTTTTACCGCTAGCTCCCCAAACATATATATATATAAGCTTTATTTTTCCTGCCTCCAAATTTGGCATGATTGCCCTGAGATGCCTGGTCAGCATAGAATTGGTCTTAACACTCGGTGTGCACCATATTAAAAAAATCTGGGACCACTTAGTACCTTGTGGGAGCGCCAGTTAAAATGCGTGCCAGCTGAAGCAAACAGTGCAGCGAACACCAAGGATTCACTGATGTAATGTCATATTAACACTCCCCTTTTAAGAGGAAAGTGATGTTGACCTCAAGTTTAGTGCCTGTCTATCTGTCTCTGTATCTGTCACTGTCTATTTGTCTCTGTCTATCTGTATCTATCTGTCTTGGCCTGTCTCTGTCTACCTGCCTGTGTCTCTGCCTGTCTCTGTCTATCTGTCTCTATGTCTCTGGCTATCTGTCTCTGTCTACCTGTCTCTATCTTCTCTGTCTCTTTCTATCTGTCTCTGGCTATCTCTTCTTATCTCTGTCTCACAGGTACATATAAATACAATTATAGAAAGTGTAAATTACCTGGAATAACCTAAAAAATTCTGAAGTGCTATACTGTGCTTGTAGATATAATGCATATGAATACCTGTTGATTCACAGTGGCTCTCTTTGAGACAGAGAGACAAGCAGACAGAAAGAGAGACAAGCAGATAGAAAGACAGATAAGCAGAGACAGAAATGCTGATGCTCATCAAATGTCATTCCTTATCAAACTCTTATCACTGCCATCACGGATGCTTGTCACTGACATCATGCTTCAAGGGAACTTCTGCTTCTTCTTCCTTCTTCTTCCTTCTTCCTTCTTCCTTCTTCCTTCTTCTTCCTTCTTCTCCAGTCTTCTTCCTTCTTATTCTTCTGTACACCTGTGTATCCGAAACATTGCTGGGACCAATAAATACTTGGTATATATTCCTATACAATAGTAAATAATCAAGGCAGGTGTAAATGTCCAACTGTCAATGTGTTTGTGACAATGTGAGTACAATTTCAGTACCTAATATTAATGTCAGAACAAAGATTGGTCATGAAGTGACAAGAACTACTATAAATTGCAATTATCAGAGCATAAAAATTACATAAAATAATATGAAAACCAGAAAAAAAGGTATATCATCAACACTTCTGCAAGCAGCAGGACTCCGTGTTGCCATCAGGTAATTGCCAAGTGCCAACTTTGTGCCCTCATATCATGGTAAATACTGACCCTAAAAAAAATTTTTTATCCTATAACTCTTAGAAAAATGTGTACTTTATTTCTATATAAAAAGAATTATTTTTTTATTTTTCAAAATATTCGGGGCACTGGAGTAGTGAACGTGTATATATCCATATATGTTTGGACCGTTTACGGGTCCACATATTTTTCAGCTGCTTTTTTGTCAGAACTGGCAGCCTCACCATGCCTTATCACACTGTGTATGCCACTACAATTCTTAAATCTATCAAACCAACCTTTGTTGGCCTTAAATTAAATAACATCAACACTGGTTTCAGGCATTTTCTTAATTAAATCATAACGCAACTGCCTGCCTTGTCACATACGATTGACTGTTAAACACTATCTCCTGATAATTGTTTGCCAATGATTCACACCAATAACAGTCTCTCCACATCTTCAAGCATTTGCTATCTCTGTTTTGTAAGCATACTTGCACCTTTTGCAACAACAGCTTCCTTGACTGCCTTTCTGTTGGCCAAGAGAGTAGCAATGGTTGATTGGGGTTTGTTATACAACCAGGCCAGCTTGGAGGCACTCACTCCACTTTTGTATTTTGCGATTATCTCTTTCTTCAATTTGCTAGTATTTCTCACCCTTTTTACCACAGGGTTAGCACTTGAAGCTTTCTTTGGGCCCATGCTGGCTTATTTAGCAGTTACAAGCACTAAAAACAATGGATTAATACAAAATGTATTGCATGTATGTG
The DNA here is from genome assembly GCF_038502225.1 of Cherax quadricarinatus. Lineage (NCBI taxonomy): Eukaryota > Metazoa > Arthropoda > Malacostraca > Decapoda > Parastacidae > Cherax > Cherax quadricarinatus. Next base: position 186,027 of record NW_027195266.1, read on the forward strand.
TGGAACCATCCACACTGGCTTGTAAACAATGGCACACTAGCTATACATAGTGGCCGAGCAGCTGCGGGCTGCCCAGGCTGTGTGGACGCATTCGGGATGAATGTTCTTAACCGAATTTTTCATCGTTGGCTGAGCCAATATTTTTATGTAAAAACACATCGCTATCCGATTGCATCGCTATGCAATGGCATAGTTCCCCAAGGGTCCACTGTACTGTCGTCGGAAGGTCAGATGTAGAGTGGTAGAAGCAAGAATGTAATCACTGAGAGTTCACATCCTTCTCAGATCCAACCATTCTCACTTCAAAAAGTTGTCCAAAGTGTTTTTGCTTCTGCACCAAGATGTCATTGTGTTGCAGTGTCTGACAGAGTCAATATCAAAATGGTATATAATACTGACAGGTTGGTAAGTAAGACACATAGGCAACAGTTAGACATCTTTATTCCAAAATGTTTCGCCTATATAGTAGGCTTCTTCAGTCAAGTACAGAAAGTAGGCAGGAGCTGTAGAGATCTGAAGATGATGTTACCTATTTGTCTTACTTACCAATCTGTCGGTATCATATACCATTATGATATTCACCATGTTTAAAACACTGCTGCAACCTATAAATACTTTGTATATACAGCTCTCTTCACTTAATGATGGAGTTCCGTTCCTAATACCGTGTCGATAAACGAATTCATTGCTAAACAAGGAGCATACTGTAATGGTAGGTGGTTTATGTCAGTAATCTTTGATACTGCTTTAATGTTACATTTGCACCATTTATAACACTTTTAGTATACATATTTTTAAATGTTTATACAGTAGTTTACTGTATACAGCCTCTCCTCACTTAGTGACATACTCGTTTACCAACATCTCGGACTTATGATCGGCTCTCTGACTAGTATTCATACCTAAATAATGTATATTAGAGCTGATTTCCTCTATTCTGCTTATTTCATTATACAGTACACTACTGTATAAACATTTAAGAATATACTAGAAATGTTATACATGGTGCAAAAGTGACATTAAAACAATATCAAATATGGTTGACACAAACTCACTACCATTATAGTGTTCCTCTCACTTAGCGACAAATTCGTTTAAAGATCTGGTCTTGGGAATGTAATTCTGTCATAAAGTAAGGAGATGCTGTATTTCTAGACAAGAGTATGTAACCAAGGAAGGTGAAAATGTTCACCTGTCAATGTGTTTGTGACTATTTGAGTACTATTTCAGTACCTAATGTAAGTGTCAGAACAAACAATGGCTTAAAAAATCACAACAACTGCTACAAATTGTAATGATAACATAAAAATTACATTAATAAAAAAAAGGAATGGGAAAAAAGGTATATTGGCAACATTTCTGCAAGAGGCAAGACTCCATGTTGCTGTTAGGTGAGCATCCAGTGCCAGCTTCATTGCTGTTAGGTGAGCATCCAGTGCCAGCTTCATTGCTGTTAGGTGAGCATCCAGCGCCAGCTTCATTGCTGTTAGGTGAGCATCCAGTGCCAGCTTCATTGCTGTTAGGTGAGCATCCAGTGCCAGCTTCATTGCTGTTAGGTGAGCATCCAGTGCCAGCTTCATTGCTGTTAGGTGAGCATCCAGTGCCAGCTTCATTGCTGTTAGGTGAGCATCCAGCGCCAGCTTCATTGCTGTTAGGTGAGCATCCAGTGCCAGCTTCATTGCTGTTAGGTGAGCATCCAGTGCCAGCTTCATTGCTGTTAGGTGAGCATCCAGTGCCAGCTTCATTGCTGTTAGGTGAGCATCCAGCGCCAGCTTCATTGCTGTTAGGTGAGCATCCAGTGCCAGCTTCATTGCTGTTAGGTGAGCATCCAGTGCCAGCTTCATTGCTGTTAGGTGAGCATCCAGTGCCAGCTTCATTGCTGTTAGGTGAGCATCCAGTGCCAGCTTCATTGCTGTTAGGTGAGCATCCAGTGCCAGCTTCATTGCTGTTAGGTGAGCATCCAGTGCCAGCTTCATTGCTGTTAGGTGAGCATCCAGTGCCAGCTTCATTGCTGTTAGGTGAGCATCCAGCATCAGCTTCATTGCTGTTAGGTGAGCATCCAGTGCCAGCTTCATTGCTGTTAGGTGAGCATCCAGTGCCAGCTTCATTGCTGTTAGGTGAGCATCCAGTGCCAGCTTCATTGCTGTTAGGTGAGCATCCAGCGCCAGCTTCATTGCTGTTAGGTGAGCATCCAGTGCCAGCTTCATTGCTGTTAGGTGAGCATCCAGTGCCAGCTTCATTGCTGTTAGGTGAGCATCCAGTGCCAGCTTCATTGCTGTTAGGTGAGCATCCAGCGCCAGCTTCATTGCTGTTAGGTGTGCATCCAGTGCCAACTTCATTGCTGTTAGGTGAGCATCCAGTGCCAGCTTCATTGCTGTTAGGTGAGCATCCAGCGCCAGCTTCATTGCTGTTAGGTGAGCATCCAGTGCCAACTTCATTGCTGTTAGGTGAGCATCCAGTGCCAGCTTCATTGCTGTTAGGTGAGCATCCAGTGCCAGCTTCATTGCTGTTAGGTGAGCATCCAGCGCCAGCTTCATTGCTGTTAGGTGAGCATCCAGTGCCAACTTCATTGCTGTTAGGTGAGCATCCAGTGCCAGCTTCATTGCTGTTAGGTGAGCATCCAGTGCCAGCTTCATTGCTGTTAGGTGAGCATCCAGCACCAGCTTCATTGCTGTTAGGTGAGCATCCAGTGCCAACTTCATTGCTGTTAGGTGAGCATCCAGTGCCAGCTTCATTGCTGTTAGGTGAGCATCCAGTGCCAGCTTCATTGCTGTTAGGTGAGCATCCAGTGCCAGCTTCATTGCTGTTAGGTGAGCATCCAGTGCCAACTTCATTGCTGTTAGGTGAGCATCCAGTGCCAGCTTCATTGCTGTTAGGTGAGCATCCAGTGCCAGCTTCATTGCTGTTAGGTGAGCATCCAGTGCCAGCTTCATTGCTGTTAGGTGAGCATCCAGTGCCAGCTTCATTGCTGTTAGGCGAGCATCCAGTACCAGCTTCATTGCTGTTAGGTGAGCATCCAGTGCCAGCTTCATTGCTGTTAGGTGAGCATCCAGTGCCAGCTTCATTGCTGTTAGGTGAGCATCCAGTGCCAGCTTCATTGCTGTTAGGTGAGCATCCAGTGCCAGCTTCATTGCTGTTAGGTGAGCATCCAGTGCCAGCTTCATTGCTGTTAGGTGAGCATCCAGTGCCAGCTTCATTGCTGTTAGGTGAGCATCCAGTGCCAGCTTCATTGCTGTTAGGTGAGCATCCAGCACCAGCTTCATTGCTGTTAGGTGAGCATCCAGTGCCAGCTTCATTGCTGTTAGGTGAGCATCCAGCACCAGCTTCATTGCTGTTAGGTGAGCATCCAGTGCCAGCTTCATTGCTGTTAGGTGAGCATCCAGTGCCAGCTTCATTGCTGTTAGGTGAGCATCCAGTACCAGCTTCATTGCTGTTAGGTGAGCATCCAGTGCCAGCTTCATTGCTGTTAGGTGAGCATCCAGTGCCAGCTTCATTGCTGTTAGGTGAGCATCCAGCACCAGCTTCATTGCTGTTAGGTGAGCATCCAGTGCCAGCTTCATTGCTGTTAGGTGAGCATCCAGTGCCAGCTTCATTGCTGTTAGGTGAGCATCCAGCACCAGCTTCATTGCTGTTAGGTGAGCATCCAGTGCCAGCTTCATTGCTGTTAGGTGAGCATCCAGTGCCAGCTTCATTGCTGTTAGGTGAGCATCCAGTGCCAGCTTCATTGCTGTTAGGTGAGCATCCAGTGCCAGCTTCATTGCTGTTAGGTGAGCATCCAGTGCCAGCTTCATTGCTGTTAGGTGAGCATCCAGTGCCAGCTTCATTGCTGTTAGGTGAGCATCCAGCATCAGCTTCATTGCTGTTAGGTGAGCATCCAGTGCCAGCTTCATTGCTGTTAGGTGAGCATCCAGTGCCAGCTTCATTGCTGTTAGGTGAGCATCCAGTGCCAGCTTCATTGCTGTTAGGTGAGCATCCAGTGCCAGCTTCATTGCTGTTAGGTGAGCATCTAGCACCAGCTTCATTGCTGTTAGGTGAGCATCCAGTGCCAGCTTCATTGCTGTTAGGTGAGCATCCAGTGCCAGCTTCATTGCTGTTAGGTGAGCATCCAGTGCCAGCTTCATTGCTGTTAGGTGAGCATCCAGTGCCAGCTTCATTGCTGTTAGGTGAGCATCCAGTGCCAGCTTCATTGCTGTTAGGTGAGCATCCAGTGCCAGCTTCATTGCTGTTAGGTGAGCATCCAGTGCCAGCTTCATTGCTGTTAGGTGAGCATCCAGTGCCAGCTTCATTGCTGTTAGGTGAGCATCCAGTGCCAGCTTCATTGCTGTTAGGTGAGCATCCAGCACCAGCTTCATTGCTGTTAGGTGAGCATCCAGTGCCAGCTTCATTGCTGTTAGGTGAGCATCCAGCACCAGCTTCATTGCTGTTAGGTGAGCATCCAGTGCCAGCTTCATTGCTGTTAGGTGAGCATCCAGTGCCAGCTTCATTGCTGTTAGGTGAGCATCCAGTGCCAGCTTCATTGCTGTTAGGTGAGCATCCAGCACCAGCTTCATTGCTGTTAGGTGAGCATCCAGTGCCAGCTTCATTGCTGTTAGGTGAGCATCCAGTGCCAGCTTCATTGCTGTTAGGTGAGCATCCAGTGCCAGCTTCATTGCTGTTAGGTGAGCATCCAGTGCCAGCTTCATTGCTGTTAGGTGAGCATCCAGTGCCAGCTTCATTGCTGTTAGGTGAGCATCCAGTGCCAGCTTCATTGCTGTTAGGTGAGCATCCAGTGCCAGCTTCATTGCTGTTAGGTGAGCATCCAGTGCCAGCTTCATTGCTGTTAGGTGAGCATCCAGTGCCAGCTTCATTGCTGTTAGGTGAGCATCCAGTGCCAGCTTCATTGCTGTTAGGTGAGCATCCAGTGCCAGCTTCATTGCTTTATATCTCAGTAAGTACTGACCTGAACATCTTTTTTTGGTCTCATTACACACAGGAAATTGCCCTCTATTTAATTTTTTTTTTCCAAATTCAGGTCTCCATCAATATTCGCATTTTCCACTTTCACGGTCTTCAAACATTCGTGAATTCCCAGCCGCCAAATCATATTTATGTAGAGGACTTTGAAGTTGATGAATGGCATTGATAGAGGCATAATTCCCTACAAAACTCTGTAGATATGAAGAAATGGTCTCAGTTGCCAATCACAATGTTCTTCTCAAAGAAGCCTGTCACAACAGTCCTCATCCTTTTACACAAGGTCCTATCGATGCTAAAACCTTGGTTAGTTTCAAATTTAGGTTGGATAAATACATGAGTTAGAGGGGTAGGACATGAGTAAATAGAATTATCAAAGCTTATTTCTTGGGTAATGTTTATTCTGTTAGTTGGTTGGATTTTTAAAGGACCTGCCTAGTATAGGCCAACAGGCCTGCTGCAGTGTTCCTCCTTTCTTATGTTCTTAAACTGATGAGTGGAACAGTCTGTCTAGTATGGTTATAAGAACATATGAACATATTTATTTTCATATAGTCGGACTTGAGTCCTGGAAATGGGAAGTACAATGCCTGCACTTTAAAGGAGGGGTTTGGGATATTGGCAGTTTGGAGGGATATGTTGTGTATCTTTATATGTGTATGCTTCTAGACTGTTGTATTCTGAGCACCTCTGCAAAAACAGTGATAATGTGCGAGTGTGGTGAAAGTGTTGAATGATGATGAAAGTATTTTCTTTTTGGGGATTTTCTTTCTTTTTTGGGTCACCCTGCCTCGGTGGGAGACGGCCGACTTGTTGAAAAAAAAAAAAAAAAAAAAAATGAACATAAGAAAGGAGGAACACTGCAGTAGACTTGTTGCCCTATACTTGGCAGGTCCTTCACAAATCCAACCCACTAACAGAATAAATGCTACCCAAGCAATAAGTTTTGATAATTCTATTTACTCATGTGCAAGTCCCACTTAAATCCAACCACTCTCACTCATGATAAATTAGACACATGTGCAACTCTTGGGTATCTCAATTGAGTAAACATTTCACCACACAGTGGGTAAATCAGTCCATTCAAAGGAGAATCGTGAAGAACAGGAGGAGAATGAGGTAATCAGTCCCTCTACCTTGAGTTGATGTGGTCAGTCCATAAATCTTGAATAGAATACAGCATATGTGCGGAGAAGTAGCTTATATACCGCAGGCAGGAGAGGTGCAGCAGACGTAGGTGGTGTCACTTTTGTTCATTGTGGAAGTAGGTCATGCCCAAGGGTTAGGTCGTGCCCAAGGGTCGGTTCTCTGAACCATTGTGGCATGCAAAGAGTATATAACCTTTATTCAGCGCATGTACACACCCTCATTTACAGGCTATCTCCCCCAACCAGCGAACCAGGGGACTGAGGGTTGACGATGGGGCCCCGTCGTTCAACCAGTACCCAGGTTCCAGCCAATGAGAAGATGGTTTTGGCAATTGCAGAGGTTATGTGGGTGCCACTCTCCTGTCTGCCCTTGTCATTCCCATTCTAGAGCTGGTTGAAGCACGGTCTGCTCTCTAGTGGCTTCTATTCTGCCTTGCTTACCATGGAGTGCATTAATACCTATTGCTGTACATAGTGTATATAGTGTACATACTTCTGTTCTAAATTGGTGAAGGATAATATAAGTCAAAAGTTTTTCTGCTGTGTTTATTTTGCTCCCTTTACACCCAGGATAACAGGCCATTTGGTCTCCTGGGTTGTAATAACCATTCATCTACAATCCTGTCAGACACTGCAACTTCTTGGGATCTTAATACTTGGGAATTCTTTGTTGCCTAACCCATGGGCACAACATGATTCCACATTGAACAAATGTGACACCACCTACGTCTGCTGCACCTCTCCTGCCTACAGTATATAAGCTGTTTCTCTGCACATATGCTGTATTCTATGCAAGATTGATGGACTGACCACATCGGCTCATGGTTGAGGGAATGATTACCTCATTCTCCTCCTGTTCTTCACGATTCTCCTTTGTATGGACTGATGAAGCCACTGTGTGGTGAGCCAGCCTGCCTGCCTGCCTGCCTGCCTGCCTGCCTGCCTGCCTACCTGCCTGCCTGCCTGCCTGCCTGCCTGCCTGCCTGCCTGCCTGCCTGCCTGCCTGCCTGCCTGCCTGCCTGCCTGCCTGCCTGCCTGCCTGCCTGCCTGCCAAACATGTATTACACATGTTCCAGAATTATTTTTCTTTATTTCAGGCATATGTTATAGAATATTCTGGCAGGATGACACTACCAGTGGTATCAAAATTGAAAGGATGTTATACATTGGTTGTTATCGAGCTTTTTATATTTCCTCAGTATCTCCTGTGAGTGTTGGCATATCTGAAGCTCACTCATAACTCAGATTTTGGCTCGCAACTCAAAGCAAAAAATCGACCGAGCAATGGCTCATAACTCAGAAAACTCATAAGTTGAGGTACTCATAAATCAAGGTACCACTGTATGTAGAAACTATTCATGCATATTCTCTATATCATGAACATATGTAAAACAGTTTAAACATTATATACTTACTCTCAATACAGTGGACCCTCGAATTTCGTAAGTATCAATTTTCGTGAATTAATATTATTTGCAACTTTTTTCATCAAAATATAGCCTCAGTTTTCATGATTTGCCTCTGAATTCAGCGGTGGTATGGAGAGCATCACAGTAGCTGCATGCAAACAAACCTCCCACACACACCATTCAGAGTCAGTGTGGCATTGTTTCTCAGTGTGTGACCATCACCCCACGTGTTCATAAGATAAATTTCATAATCATTGTTTTTGTGCTTGCAACTACTAAATAAGCCACCATGGGCCAAAAGAAAGTTCCTAGTGCCAGCTCTTTGGTAAAGGTGAGAAACATGATAGAATTCAAGAACACACCAGCCAGGGTACTTCCCCACAACAGCCAGGGTACTTACCCACACAAACCAGCCAGGGTACTTCCCCCTCACACCAGCCAGGGTACTTCCCCACAACAGCCATGGTACTTGCCCTCACACCAGCCAGGGTATTTCCCCACACAAACCAACCAGGGTACTTCCCTACACAAATCAGCCAGGGTACTTCCCCACACACTAGCCATGGTACTTACCTACACACACCAGCCAGAGTACTTCCCCACACAAACCAGCCAGGGTACTTCCCCACACTCCAGCCAGGGTACTTCCCCCTCACACCAGCCAGGGTACTTCCCCTCACACCATCCAGGGTACTTCCTCTCACACCAGCCAGGGTACTTCCTCACACAAACCAACCAGGGTACTTTCCCACACAAATCAGCCAGGGTACTTCCCCCACACACCAGCCAGGGTACTCACCACACACCAGCCAGGGTACTTCCCCACACAAACCAGCCAGAGTACTTCCCCACACAAACCAGCCAGAGTACTTCCCCACACACACCAGCCAGGGTACTTCCCCACACAAACCACCCAGGGTACTTTCCCACAACAGCCATGGCACTTCCCCTCACACCAGCCAGGGTATTTCCCCACACAAACCAACCAGGGTACTTCCCTACACAAATCAGCCAGGGTACTTCCCCACACACTAGCCATGGTACTTACCTACACACACCAGCCAGAGTACTTCCCCACACAAACCAGCCAGGGTACTTCCCCACACTCCAGCCAGGGTACTTCCCCCTCACACCAGCCAGGGTACTTCCCCTCACACCATCCAGGGTACTTCCTCTCACACCAGCCAGGGTACTTCCTCACACAAACAAACCAGGGTACTTTCCCACACAAATCAGCCAGGGTACTTCCCCCACACACCAGCCAGGGTACTCACCACACACCAACCAGGGTACTTCCCCACACAAACCAGCCAGAGTACTTCCCCACACAAACCAGCCAGAGTACTTCCCCACACACACCAGCCAGGGTACTTCCCCACACAAACCACCCAGGGTACTTTCCCACAACAGCCAGGGCACTTCCCCTTACACCAGCCAGGGTACTTCCCAACACAAACCATCCATGGTACTTCCCCACACAAATTAGCCAGAGTACTTCACCACACACTAGCCAGGGTACTTTCCCACACACACCAGCCAGGGTACTTCCCCACACAAACCAGCCAGTGTACTTCCCCACAACAGCCAGGGTACTTCCCCTCACACCAGACAGGGTACTTCCCCACACAAACCAGCCAGGTTACTTCTCCACACAAACCAGCAAGAGTACTTCCCCATGCACCAGCCAGGGTACTTTCCCACACCAGCCAGGGTACTTCCTCACATACACCAGCCAGGGTACTTCCTCACATACACCAGCCAGGGTACTTCCCCACACAAACCAGCCAGGGCACTTCCCCACACACACCAGCCAGGGTACTTCCCCACATACACCAGCCAGGGTACTTCACCATACAAACCAGCCATGGTACTTCCCCACACACTCGATTTGATTTGAGTGGGACTCGCTTATTGCTTGGGGAGCATTGAAAATTGGGTTGGGCAAATATTGTTAGTGGGATGGTTTGTGAAGAACCTGCCTAGTATGGGCCAACAGGCCTGCTGCAGTGTTCTTGCTTTTGTATGTTCTGACGTACACCAGCTGAGGAAATTGCTTCAGAGGAGGTGGAAGAGATATACTCATAAATTCTAGCAGCTTCATGTATATATACTCATAAATTCTAGCAGCTTCAGATCAAGCAGGAGAAAGCTGGTAGGCCCACATGTGAGAGAATGGGTCTGTGTGGTCAGTGTGCACCATATAAAGAAATACTGCAGCACGCAGTGCATAATGAAAAAAAAAAAAATCTCTGACCATGTTTTTGGATTAAAACGCCAATTTTGAGGTGGATTTTTGAATAGTTTTTATGGTTATATTCTCATTTTCGTAGTCACATTTGATAGAATGGAAAACATGTTATAGAAATAGAGGTGATTTTGATTGATTTTACTATGAAAAGGACCTTGAAATGGAGCTCAAATTAGGGGATATGTTTGATTTTTGCCAATGTTCAAGAGTAAACAAATGATATCATTGTCCAATAAATGTCCAACTAGCCATTCTAATATACAGTCATGAATGGGTTGATGTTATTTACACACTTATTACAATATTGCAGTAGTCTGCATAACAGTAAATTTTTTTTTTGTTTGAAAAAAAATTCAAAATAGAAAGCAAGAGTAATATCAGAGGGGCTGGAGACGTGACTGATGAACAAAGAAAATATTATTTTACAACCAGGAATGTCTACATTGTTCATTCTAGACACTATTTTAAAATTGGCATACTTTTTAGTTTGCATGAAATTGGTCAAATTGCCAGATTCTGACGTCTTTATTGGGTAGTTGAAATCAGTAAATGGGCAGTTTCTTGTACTAAATTGATAGAATAAATGGAGTTCTAAAGAAATAGTTATGAGTTTGGTTGACTGGAACAATGGAACTAGCCAAAAACAAGGCTGAAAGTGGGCAAAATTGCAGATTCATAAATATTGCCAAGGTCACTAACTTTGCGAGAGTGTAATTCCATAAGTTTTCCATCAAATTTTGATGTCATTACCATTGGGAAAACATTTTCTTTAATTTCATAAGAAAAAAATAATTTTTTCTTTTTTAAATATTTTGTGACATCAGGAAACACCTGAGGATTTGGGGTTGTGATAGTCAAAGGGTTAATAACCCTTTGAGGGTCCACAGGTCCTCTCAGAGACTCGTTCTCAGGGTCGGCCAAATTTAAAAAAAAAAAATCATTTTTTCTTATGAAAAATAGTTTTTTTTTTTTTAATATTATAGGCTAAACAAAAAATTTTTACCATCAATACTTACCGAGATATGGAGGCGTAAAGTTGATGAAAAAGGGGGACAATGTGGCAACATCGCCGACTGTCATCTCCCGGTATTCTTTTATTTACTTTCTTATGTACTAATTTCTATTATTTTTTAATTTTTCTTTTCCAAGTAACTTTTATGGCCTGTGAGACCAATATGATCAGTATTTTGTAAGCTTTTTCTTTTTCAATACTACACAATAAGGGCACAAACACTGTTGTCATTGTTTTGTTTATAAAAAATATTTACACAAACAAACGATATGAAATGTTGTTTATTACTATTTTTCTATATTTTATATACACATATACAGTCACAGGGAATGTTTCTAGAAGTTCTGCAGTCTGTGGAACTCTTTGAAACATGGTGTCATGCACAGTGGTGTTTTACACTCCTCACACATAAAACGAGTGTCTCTGCGTTGTTGTGGGCATTTCATTGTATGTGCACAGACGTAACACCTCTTCTGAGCCTTTTTCTTGAAAGCAGTAGCAGGCAGTTTTACTAGCAAGTGATCACCATGCTTCAGACGAGAAGGTAGTTGTTGATAATTTGGTTGGCGGTCTATTGCAGGTGTTCTTCCTTGGTACTTGAATACTATTTGTCTGATGACAAACAGAATCTGCCATATGATGGTTTGTTTCTGGTCCTAATCTTATACATATTATAAGCATTGAGCATGGAAATGTCCAGAAGATGGAAAAAGAGTTTTATGTACCACTTATAACTCTTGCGAACACAATCAGCAAACCCAATCTGCATGTCACATTTGTCCACTGAACGCATATTGAAGGTGTAATCAATTACAGCTGCAGGTTTTAGAATGGGTTCATTGCTCTCTCTGTGCTGTCTGCCATTTCATTAGAGTGAACTGATGACAACAGTGTGACATCTCATTTGTCATGCCACCGAAATGCCATGATGTCATTGGCAGCAAACGCCTGCACCTCACCTCTACGAGTGCCAGCGTTAAACCTGGGCATATGTTTCTGATTTACATGCGCTGTGCCACACACATCTGTCATGTTCACTCGCAAAAAATCACTGAGTGAGGGGCTTGTGTACCAGTTATCAGTATATAATATATGCCCCTTACCAAGGTATGGTTCTATCATTGTTCTAACCACATCACCAGAGACGCCCAATAACTTCATGGTATTTTGCAATGTATAACTTCCAGTGTACACAATAATATCCAATACTAACTTTATACCAAAGCGTTTCCTATTGCTTGGTATGTACTGCTTGAAAGAGAGTCTTCCTTTGAACAGAATCAAAGACTCGTCAATTACAAGCTTCCTGAAGGGATAAAAATACATATTGAATTTCTCTTTCAGATACACAAACACATTCCTAATCTTATATAACCAGTCAGTTCTGTCAGGCCTGGTTTTTTCTGAGAAGTGAAGCATACGTAACATTAGCACAAATCAATTCACTGGCATTATATCACTGAAACCTGGGGTTGCAATCAGGCGGTCTGTTGACCAGTATGATTTCACTTCGTGCTTATACGCATGTGGCATAAGCATTATTGTGGCAAAGAAAAGATACATCTCAGCCACAGTTGCCTCCTTCCACTGGTGTAGATGTGATTTTTGGTGAAAGTATTGTGTTTGCCATGGTGTACTCGTAGTATGTGTTTCTTTCCATGACAATACTTTCCATCAGGGGTTCATCAAAGAATAACTCGAAACATTCCAGTTCAGTGGCATTGTTCCCAAGTGTACAAGATGGCCATATTCCACTTTGGCTGTCATCAAACTGGTGGGCATTTGGAACAAAATTGACAGCTTCTTGCCAATCCCAGGTGCAGTCTGCTGGTGGGTACTGGACAATGACAGGTGGTTGTGGTTGTGGAGGTTGTGGTTGTGGAGGCTGGTGTGGTGGGTGGGTGGGGGATGGTGGCCTTTGTTGTAGATCAGCAGAGGCAGCGGCATGGGTGGCAGCATGGCCCACTGCTGGTGTCTCACAGCCGTCACCACCATGCACATTTTCCATCCCAATTGCAACACTATCATCGTCATTTTCACTGTCTGTTCCTGTTGTACAGCCATGGGATGTACTCCGAGATGTACTCCTTCCCCTTGGAATAGCATATGGCACACTACCAAAGTGCATATATCATCGTATATACTGACGCTTCACTGGGGTTAGTTTAATATCTTTATTATGCACACCATACCCATCCTGTGGGCGGTAGTCAAAAGATTACAAAGGTACATAATGGGTCCAGGGACTGGACCCCTTCACTGGGGAATATTCCACTTCACTATCACTACTGGAACTGTTTTCAAGAGCTTGTAGTTCATAATCACTATCACTATCATCACAAATGCTCACATCTGAGTCTGGGATTTGGGAAAATAGGAGTTTCCTCTTTGATTCTGGTACAACTGAACGTAAACAAGACGGCCCAGCACCAGTGGTAGAAGGCTGAGGGTCGTCTGGGTTTTCCTCACTATTACTGATATTATGGTCATTAGTTTCGGTCAAAACCTCACCAAAACCTTGAAACTCATCTTCACTGGCACTTCCATCTGTATTAGAACTGTCACTGGGGAACAAAAGTGTCCCAATTTGCCGAGGAGTGAGGAACTTCTTACCGCGAGGCATGGTGGACATTGTGTACTAAGATGGCATTCCCACAATGCACCACTGGGTCCCAGATTTTTTTCTGCCATGCACACCGACCACACAGACCCATTCTCTCACATCTAGGCCTACCAGCCTTTTCCCGCGAGATTTGACGGTTAGAATTTATGCGTACTAGTATGTCAAAAACCCTGCACGTAAGCCATACTAGTACGTCCGAAACCCTCAAAGGGTTAGAGATTAAAGACATTTTGCAAAGTGGGGTGAAGTGCAAACATTTGTGGAGGAACATCACCCTAACCCTCTCCCCTCCTCCCGTCTTCCATACACCAAAAAGAGTCTTCAATAAAGGTAAGTGTGATGTTAAATGATCTTTTATACATTTTTTTATTGCTTTATATTGATTTCTCATTCCTTTATGTATGTATATCTATATTAATCCATAAAAAATTATTTTTGGGTGTCTGGAACAGATTAATTGGATTTACATTATTTCTTATGAGAAAAATGGTTTCGATTCTCATGAATTTCGACTTTTGGTAGACTCTCTGGAACAGATTAATCACAAAAATCGAGGGTCCACCATATCTGTAACTCTCACAATCATTAAACAATTGTGTACACTTTAGGTTTATAATGAAACTTGTAATTCCTCTCAAGTAAACTTGTTAAAGTCATGTAGTCTGAACTAATACAATATTCACTTATATTTTATTCATTGTAAACACCTAAATTTACACTGTATTGTTATTGCCTTATTAATCTTAAGTTTGGCCAAAATGTTCTGCATATATAGTGGCTTTTGTCATTCTCCTTTGTTCAAACACTATCATGCTGAAGCAAACATTATCATAACACTGTACACCTGTGATAATGGTGCTGGCACTGTATATGGGTGATAGTGATACTGGACACTTGTCATAATGGTGCTGACACTCTACATGATAGTGACACTGTACACTTGTAATAATGATGCTGAGACTGCACATGGGTGATAATGGTAGTGATACTGTACACAGGTGATAATGGTTGTGACACTGTGAAGAGGTGATAATGGTGGTAACTGCCCACAGATTGATTATCTTCGTGGGATGAGTGAGAGCGTCAAGAGGCTGGTGGAGGCTGGCCTGGTGTTTGGTGTCCAGCAAGACCGAGATGACCTGCGCTACTCCAGGATAACTTTACAAGATGGTCAACTGTATCTCCACGTTCTCCAGCACCAACCACCACCCACCCACGCCCACACTATCCAGGTACTTTATTACACTACCACTCTTACTGTACCACCACACTCTCCAGGTACTTTATTACACTACCACTCTTACTGTACCACCACACTCTCCAGGTACTTTATTACACTACCACTCTTACTGTACCACCACACTCTCCAGGTACTTTATTACACTACCACTCTTACTGTACCACCACACTCTCCAGGTACTTTATTACACTACCACTCTTACTGCACCACCACACTCTCCAAGTACTTTATTAACTAACACTTAATGTACCACCACACTCACCAGGTACTTTATTACACTACCATTCTTACTGTACCACCACACTCACCAGGTACCTTATTACACTACCATTCTTATTGTACCACCACACTCTCCAGGTATTTTATTTCACTACAACTCTTACTGTACCACCACACTCTCCAGGTACTTTATTACACTACCACTCTTACTGAACCACCACACTCTCCAGGTACTTTATTAAATGACCACTCTTACTGTACCACCACACTCTCCAGGTACTTTATTACACTACCACTCTTACTGTACCACCACACTCTGCAAACTATTGTACCAGCACCTACCCACTTAAACCTACACTCTCCACTACTGTACCAGCACGTACCCACCTACACCCACTCTCTCCACACTATTGTACCAGCACCTACCCACCTACAACTACACTCTCCACTATGGTACCAGCACCTTCCCACCTACACCCACGCTCTCCACACACTACCGTACCAGCATCTACTCACTTTCACCTACACTCTCCACTGCTGTGGAGTCAGGAATTGCGGGAAGAACTAAAAGCCATAAATGAAATTGAAAGAAACCCAAAGTATTTCTTTTCTTATGCCAAATCAAAGTGGAGAACAACATCCAGTATTGGGCCCCTACTTAACCAAGATGGGTTCTACACAGATGACAGCAAGGAAATGGGTGAGCTACTCAAGTCCCAGAATGACTCAGTTTTTAGCAAGCCACTAAACAGACTGAGAATCGAAGACCTAAATGAAGTTTTTTTGAGAGCGCAACAGAATTTGATTATCGCAAGCCTATCTGATGTTATCCTGATGCCAAATGACTTCGAACAGGCGATAAATGACATGCCCATTCACTCTGTCCCAGGCCCAGACTCATGGAACTCTGTGTTCGTCAAGAACTGCAAGAAGTCCCTATCACATGCTTTTAACCCTTTCAGGGTCCACAGGCCCTCTCAGTGACTTGTTCTCAGGGTCCCCCAAATTGTAAAAAAAAAAAAAATTTTTTTCTTTTGAAAAGATAGAGAATGTTTTTCCGATCATAATGACACCAAAAGTATGAAATTTGATGGAAAACTCACGGAATTATGCTCTTGCGCAGTTAGTGGTCTTAACGATGTTTACACATCGGCGATTTTGCCCACTTTGAGCCCCATTTTCGGCCAATTCCTATGTACTAGTCGACAAAAATCATAACTATTTTGCTAGAACTCCATTTTTTCTATCGAATGAGTACAAGAAATCACCAATTTACCGATTTCAACTATCTAATACAGTGGTCAGAATTTAGCAATTTTGCCAGTTTCACACAAATTTCAAAAGATACCAATTTCCAAATAGGGTCCAGAATAAACAAGAAAGACATTCCTGGCACTAAAATAATATTTTCTCTGTTCATTAGTCATGTCCCCAGGCCCCTCATACATTCTTTTGCTTTCCACTTTGAATTTTTATTCTAACAAAAAAAAATTATAATTTACTGTTATGCAGACTACTGCATTAGTGTAGAAATGGTATAAATAATATCGGAGCACTTGTGAAAGAATATTAGACTCACCAGTTGACGTGCATTGGACGCTTAGCATGATTTGTTTACTTTTGAACTTCGGTAAATATCGAACATTTCTGCTACTTTGAGCTCAATTTCAAGGTACTTTTCATTGTAAAACCAGTCAAAATCACCTCAATTTCTGTAATATGTCTTCCATTCTATACAATGAGACCAGGAAAAGTAGAATACAACAATAAATACCATACAAAAATATAGTGCAAAGTCGCTGTTTTAATCCAAAAACACGGTCAAAGTTTTTTTTTTCTCATTACGCACTGTGTGCTGCAGGATTTTTTTATACTGTGCACACTGGCCACATAAACCCATTCTTTCATATGTAGGCCTACCAGCTTTCACTAGATTTGAAGGCGCTAGAATTTATGCGTACTAGTACATCATGGACAATGGTGCATAAGCCGTACTAGTACGTCCAAAACCCTGAAATGGTTAACATCCTATGGAGAGGAGCATGGACACTGGGGTCATCCCACAGTTACTAAAAACAACAGACATAGCCCCATTCCACAAAGGGGGCAGTAAAGCAATAGCAAAGAACTACAGATCGATAGCGCTAACATCCCATATCATAAAAATTCTTTGAAAGGGTCCTAAGAAGCAAGATTGCTACCCATCTAGATACCCATCAATTACACAACCCAGAGTTTTCAGCAGGTTGCTCCTGTCTCTCCCAACTTCTGGATCACCACGAGAAAGTCCTGGATGCCCTAGAAGACAAAAAGAATGCAGATGTAATATACACAGACTTTGCAAAAGCCTTCAACAAGTGTGACTTTGGTGTAACAGTGCACAAAATGTGTGCTAAAGGAATAACAGGAAAAGTTGGTAGATGGATCTATATTTTCCTGACAAATAGAAAACAAAGAGTAGTATACAACAGAGTAAAATCTGAGGTGGCTACGGTGATAAGCTCTGTTCAGCATAGCACAGCACTCGCTCCCATTTTGTTCCTCATCCTCATATCAGACATAGACAGGGATATAAGCCACAGTGCCGTGTCTTCCTTTGTAGATAACACCTGAATCTGCATGACAGTGTCTTCCATTGCACACACTTCAAGGCTCCAGGTGGACATCGACAAAATCTTTCAGTGGGCTGCAGAAAACAATATGAAGTTCAACAATGACAAAATTCAATTATTCCGATATGGTACATGTGAGGAAATTAAAACTTCATCAGAGTGTAAAACAAATTCCAACCACACAATAGAACAAAAAATTAATGTCAAAGATATGTGAGTGATCATGTCGGAGGATCTCACCTTCAAGGACCGTAACATTGTATCAATTGCATCTACTAGAAAAGTGACAGGATGGATAATGAGAACCTTCAAAACTAGGGATGCCAAGCCCATGATGACACTCTTCAGGTCACTTGTTCTATTTAGGCTGGAATATTGCTGCACACTAATGGCACCTTTCAGTTACCAGGAACACTTGAAGTTCCTGAACCTGTACTCCTTGGCAGGCAGGCAGGAAGGAGAGATGCATGATTATGTACACCTGGAAAATCCTAGAGGGACTAGTACCAAACTTGCACACAAAACTCACTCCCTATGAAAGCAAAAGACTCGGCAGATGATGCAACATGCCCCCAATTAAAAGCAGGGGTGCCACTAGCATGTTAAGAGTCAACACAATAAGTGTCAGGGGCCCAAGACTGTTCAACTGCCTCCCAGTATACATAAGAGGGATTACGAATAGACCCCTGGCTGTCTTCAAGCAGGCACTGGAAAAGCATATAAAGTCGGTACCTGACCAGCCGGGCTGTGGTTCGTACATTGGATTGCAAGCAGCCAGCAGTGACAGCCTAGTTGATCAGGCCCTGATCCACCATGAGGCCTGGTCAGAGACCAGGTTGTGAGGGCATTGACCCCTGGAACTCTCTCCAGGTAAACTTCAGGTTCCTTGAAAAAGGGGCTGCAATAATGATGTGTTTCGTGTCAAAAAAAAAAGATCCATATGTGGTTGGATGTCCTGGGATGTTATCCAATACCAGTAATGCTTTAAATGTGATATTGCTGTCATTGCAATAGTTTTCAACAGCTGGGCAAAAACAACTTGAAAACAAGTCTTGGAAAACAGCTTTTGTTACCCATGTTTTCCTATTTGACGGCTAAAGAACTGGATGTGCAAGAAAGGTATAAAATACTACCGACAATATGAAAGTTAAGACACATGTGCAACATCTTGATATCTTTATTGTAGTAGACGTTTCGCCATCCAGTGGCTTTATCAATACAGATTCTAGGACATAATAGGAAGACAGTAGAACTATATACAAAAGATGAGGTAATCAGTCCCTCGGCCTTGGAGTTAGTGTTCACAGCATCTTGGTGGAGGAGGATCTGGAGCAAAGACAAGAAGACTGGCGGTTATATAGGCGACAGTGGATAGGGACGGGCAGCAGACGAGGGCAAAGTCACTGGTAGGCGGGATTCCCCAGTGGAAGTAGGTCCTTCCCAAAGAGATGGGTTAGTTGCAGGGGCCGTGAAGGTCTTGTAGATGTCCTCTGAACCTACTTCCACTGGGGAATCCCACCTACCAGTGACTTTGCCCTCGTCTGCTGCCCGTCCCTATCCACTGACGCCTATATAACCGCCAGTCTTCTTGTCTTTGCTCCAGATCCTCCTCCACCACGATGCTGTGAACACTAACTCCAAGGCCGAGGGACTGATTACCTCATCTTTTGTATATAGTTCTACTGTCTTCCTATTATGTCCTAGAATCTGTATTGATAAAGCCACTGGATGGCGAAACGTCTACTACAATAAAGATATCCAGATGTTGCACATGTGTCTTAACTTTCATATTGTCGGTATTTTATACCTTTCTTGCACAACTTGTCAGACACTGCAACATCATGGAATCTTGGTTCAGAGGACATCTACAAGACCTTCTTCACGGCTACTGCAACTAACCCATCTCTTTGGGAAGGACCTACTTCCACTGGGGAATCCCGCCTACCAGTGACTTTGCCCTCGTCTGCTGCCCATCCCTATCCACTGACGCCTATATAACCGCCAGTCTTCTTGTCTTTGCTCCAGATCCTCCTCCACCACGATGCTGTGAACACTAACTCCAAGGCCGAGGGACTGATTACCTTATCTTTTGTATATAGTTCTACTGTCTTCCTATTATGTCCTAGAATCTGTATTGATAAAGCCACTGGATGGCGAAACGTCTACTACAATAAAGATATCCAGATGTTGCACATGTGTCTTAACTTTCATATTGTCGGTATTTTATACCTTTCTTGCACAACTTGTCAGACACTGCAACATCATGGAATCTTGGTTCAGAGGACATCTACAAGACCTTCTTCACGGCTACTGCAACTAACCCATCTCTTTGGGAAGGACCTACTTCCACTGGGGAATCCCGCCTACCAGTGACTTTGCCCTCATCTGCTGCCCGTCCCTATCCACTGACGCCTATATAACCGCCAGTCTTCTTGTCTTTGCTCCAGATCCTCCTCCACCACGATGCTGTGAACACTAACTCCAAGGCCGAGGGACTGATTACCTCATCTTTTGTATATAGTTCTACTGTCTTCCTATTATGTCCTAGAATCTGTATTGATAAAGCCACTGGATGGCAAAACGTCTACTACAATAAAGATATCCAGATGTTGCACATGTGTCTTAACTTTCATAAAGAACTGGAAGCAATCAGTGGTTGTAGTCTCTCAAAGTGTGAGGATTTGGAGACTGATAAACAAGCATTAGTTTCAGTACAGGTCAGCCATCATTAATCTGACAATTAGTAATCTGCTTCCCTCAGTAATCAAGCAGTAATTTTGGCTAGCATAATTTCAAATTTCATCATTATACTGACTCAAATTTCATCATTTTGCTGACTCAGAAATTGTGCAGATGGTTGTAAGTCCAGAGCAGCAAACCAGTGGAGGAGAAAACAGTGATGAAAATGAGGAACATTTAGCAGAAAGTCTCTCCATTGACATGTTACAGGTATTGTAGTTACCTGGCCATTGCTCTGCCGCTGTGTTTTATCGTGTTTTTCACGGTCTCTCTTGCATATTAGAACTTTAAACTGTGCCAGTGAACTTATAAGATATATCCCTCCAGCACTTGGAACTAATCTATCAGAAAATAATATCTGCTGAGTCGAAAAAGAAGAATCAGTGTACAATAACAAACATTACCATACTCTCAGAGAGGAACTTGAGGCCTAGAGTGACTGTGAAAATAATATTAGAACTTTTTTTGTCAGAGGAAAGACAGTTTCCCTGATAATAGTATGTTATACATAGTGCTATAGTGTGTACCACAGTGGTACCCTAGTATATGGATAATAAAGGATAAGGTGAAATTTAAAACTGAAGTGTTTAGGCCCAAAGAGACAGGTTCATATTGTAAACAGTTGCCAGCAGTCATCAGAACCTCCCACGTAGGTCTGCTATTGTACCTGACTTATAATTAGTGGTTCCAGGGAGTAAAACATTACTGTTGAAATTGGAAGAGGTGCAAAATCTTGAGGAAAAACGAAAGTGTACAGTTTTGTAGAAATATGATAAACAGTGTATAGTTGTTAGTACTGATTGTGATAGAGTGACGTAAACAGTGTGTGGTAAACCTGTAGTTAGCAGCAGTCGCTATATACACAACAAAAATCATTATTCCTCCAGTTATCTCCATATATTGAAGCCATCGGCACCCAAACACGCAAGTTATACTTTCTGTATCAAACTGAACATATATTACTCTGTTTAATTTTTTTCCAGTAGTCCTTTTCATGAGCTAGTCAAATATCATTCAGTGAGGCTAATCTGGATCTGGCCGGATTCATCCAGCGACCGGATTCAAATGGAATCGTTGATAACAATGTATCCTGTGACTGGTCTCACTAACTGACGGTGCTCTATGTTGATAACAATGTATCCTCTGACTGGTCTCACTAACTGATGGTGCTCTACGTGCCCTATCAAACACTCAAACAAAACTACAACAAATAGTTACAATACAGATAGACAGATCTACTGTTAAGGTGCTTATTAGGAAAAAGATATACAGTGATCCACTAGCCAGATTCTTCCAGATTCACTGGATTTGCGCAGATTCAAATGGTTTGTTTGAAATATAGCTAGATTTGGGCGGATTAAAATGGTTTTATTGAAAATAAAGCCAAACCAGAAGAACTGTACAAAAATTTAAATACAACAAATAGTTAAAATACAGATCTACTGTTAAGGTAATTATTAGAAAAAAGATATACAGGGACTGGATTCTTCCAGTTCATGGATTCGGGAGAATTCAAATGGATTTTGCTGGATTCAGGCAGATTCAAACACTTTTTGTGGAAATAAAGCCAGATTTGGGTGGATTCAAACAGTTTCATTGGAAATAAAGCCAAATCAGAAGAACTGCTAAAAAAATAAATAAAAATAAAGGCATTGTGGAATTATAGACTAGCTAGCTAAGAAAGTTGTCCAGTATTGTAAGAGGATCACTACCATGAAGATTTGTGTGGTCTGCAGAAAGGGCAAAGGATAAAGACAGCCCTGGATTGCTTGCCATCTGCATGATCAGTGGTACCATATTATATGCAGGAACTTTAACCCTTTCAGGGTTGAGAGGCCCTCTCCCAAACTTGTTCTCAGGGTTGAAAATTTTTTGGAAAAAAAAAATTATTTCTTCTTATGAAAAGATAGAGATTCTTTTCCCGATCATAATGACACCAAAAGTATGAAATTTGATGGAAAACTTATGAAATTATGCTCTTGCAGAGTTAGCAGTCTCAACGATGTTTACGCATCGGCAATTGTGCCCACTTTTAGCAGTATTTTTGGCCAATTCCAGTGCACTAGTTGACAAAAATCATAACTATTTTGCTAGAATTTCATTTTTCTATTGAATGAGTACAAGAAACCACCCATTTACCAATTTCAACTATTCAATAAAGTGGTCAGAAATTAGCAATTTTGCCAATTTCACAAAAATTTCAAAAGATGGCAATTTCCAAATAGGGTCCAGAATAAACAAGAAAGACATTCCTGACACTAAAATAACATTTCCTCTGTTCATTAGTCACATCCCCAGGCCCATCATACATTTCTTTTGCTTTCCACTTTGAATTTTTATTCTCATAAAAAATATAAGATTTATTGTTATGCAGACTACTGTATTAGTGTAGTAATGGTATAAATAATATTAACACACTTGTGAAAGAATATTAGACTCACCAGTTGACGTGTATTGGATGCATGGCATGATTTGTTTACTTTTGAACTTTGGTAAAAATCGAGCATTTCTGCTACTTTGAGCTCAGTTTCAAGGTACTTTTCATCGTGAAACCAATCAAAATCATCTCAATTTCTGTAATATATCTTCCATTCTATAAAATGTGACTAGGAAAACTAGAATACAATCATAAATACCATACAAAAATGCAGTGCAAAATTGCTGTTTCAATCCAAAAACATGGTCTAAGTTTTTTTTCTCATTACACACTGTGTGCTGCAGGATTTTTTTTATACTGTGCATACTGACCACATAGACCCATTCCTTCATATTTAGGCCTTCCAGCTTTCTCTTGCTATATCTGAGGGCGCTAGAATTTAGGCGTACTAGTATATCAAAAACCCTGGTGTGTAAGTGTTGTGATAGAAACACAGGCCTTATCTCTAGGCTTTATTGAACATAGAATCTTCATAGTACTTCTGCAACAACAAAATATAATGACTAGTACATCTAATAATGGCTTCTACAGGGATGGTGATGTCTTGCATATGTCAAGAGAAAAGTTATAACTACAGGCCACATATTTAAACTCACCATGTAATCTGCATCGCTGATAAATGGATAAAGTAGGAGAGAATCACACACCATGTGTTGGTGCCCATGACACACACCAAACTGTTGTTGTTGTTAAGGGCCCCTAGAGGTGGTGCAGTATTATCCTGCTGCTGCTCCCCACAGGACCAGTATCACTACAATCTCCCCCTTCTAAAATATCAGAGACAGTAATCTCCCAAACTGTTAGGTGGGCGACGTACACGTCCCGACCTTCGTAGCCCTTGAGCCTCTTCACCAGGTTCGATATTTTCCAGCGGGGTTTGATTAACTGCTGGAGCAGAATCCTCTATTTCCATAGGGGTAGTCTCAAGGGGCTTTCCAGGAGAAAACGAAGCATCTTTCACATCTATTGGTGTATCTTGAGATTCCACACTAATAGGGATTTCAACTGGGGCTAAATGTCTTGTAGATACTGTAGTCTCTTCACCATTTTGGTAGCGAATGTGGGCGTAATGTGGATTAGCTTGCAGGAGCTCTACCTCTTCCACTAAAGGATCCATCTTGTTCATCCTACGGTGACTCTTCAGGAGAACGGGTCCAGGATGACATAACCAAGTGGGCACGGAGGCTCCCGTAGAGGAACGACGTGAATAGTTGAGGAGTCTTTCATGAGGGGTTGCATTAGTAGCTGTGCACAGCAGTGATCTAATAGAGTGAAGAGCATCAGGTAGGACAGTTTGCCAGTGTTGAACAGGTAGATTGCGCGACTTTAATGTCATTGTAACTGCCTTCCATATAGTACCATTGAACCGCTCCACTTGACCATTGCCTTGAGGGTTGTAGCTTGTTGTTCTGCTGCAGGCAATACCTTTGCTAGCCAAAAACTCCTGAAGTTCGTTACTCATGAACGAGGATCCCCTGTCTGAATGGATGTAAGCTGGCATACCAAAAATAGAGAACAACTGTGAAAGACAACTAATAACAGTTGAAGCAGCCATATTTGCACAGGGGAATACAAAGGGAAACCTTGAATATTCATCTACTATGTTAAGGAAATACCTATTCTGATTTGTGCTTGGTAGAGGTCCTTTGAAATCTATATTCAATCTTTCGAAAGGCTGGGTGGATTTTATGAGATGAGTCTTCTCTGGCTGATGAAAGTTTGGCTTGCACTCTGCACATACTCTGCATGCTCTGATCACTTGTCGCACATCTTCCACTGAGTAGGGCATGTTCTTTGATTTGACAAAATGGTACAGGCGTGTAACTCCTGGGTGACACAAAGCCTTGTGGAGAGCTGAGAGTGATTGCAAATCATGACATGCTGCTCCACAGTGGGACCTAGAGAATGCATCAGGTGAGATGTTCTCTTGACCCGGTCGGTACAGAATATCAAAGTCATAACACGATAGTTCCATCCTCCAGCGTAATATCTTGTCATTCTTTATCCTACTTTTGTGCCTCTTGTCGAACATATACATCACGGACCGTTGGTCAGTCCTTATGGTGAAATGTCTACCAGTTAAATAATGCCTCCAGTGGCGAACTGCTTCTATGATGGCCTGGGCTTCCTTTTCTACAGCAACATAACATTTCTCTGATCCTTGAAAAGTTCTTGAAAAGAAGGCTACTGGTCGTCCTGCCTGAGATAAGACTGCAGCAATGGCAATGTCAGATGCATCCGTTTCCACTTCGAATGGTAGGGACTCATCAATGGCTTGAACTACTGAGTTTTCAATGTCCTGTTTGAGAGTATGGAAAGCGGCTTCTGCTTCCTTTGTCACAGGAAATGTGGTAGCACTCAATGGGCGGACTTTACTTGAATAGTTGTAGATCCATTGTGAGTAATAAGCAAAGAGACCAAGAGTTCTTCGGAGTGACTTTTTGTCTTGAGGCATTGGAAGTTCCCGTAGAGGTCGTAGTCGTTCAGGGTCTGGGAATATTGAACCTCCTTCCACTACATAACCAAGGATGCTAAGCCTTTTAGTTGAAAAAGTGCACTTTTCCTCATTGTAACTGATATTTTTCTTCTTGGTGGCTTCCAAAAACTTATCAAGGTTTGCATCATGTTCCTCCTGGGTCTTGCCACAAATGGTAACATTATCTAAATACGCGTAAGTTCCCATGAGTTGCTCTTCCTGAATGAGTGAATCCATAATTCGTTGGAAGCAGGCTACCCCATTGGTGACTCCAAAAGGGACTCTGGTAAACTGATACAGGCCATCACTAGCCTGAAACGCTGTGTATGGTTTATCTTCATTCCTTATGGGGACTTGATGATAGGCACTCTGCAGATCAATTGTGCTAAACACGTAGTACTGAGCAATTTTGTTCACTGTATCGTCAATTCGAGGTAGAGGGTACCCATCAAGAAGTGTAAATTTGTTGATTGTCTCAGAGTAATCGATAGCCAGTCTCCGTTTCCTATAACCATCTTTAACAACAACAACCTGTGCACGCCAAGGGGAATCACTCGGTTCTATAATACCCTCCTTCAGCAGCCTCTGAGTTTCTTTCTCAATGAACATCTGATCCTCATAAGAATAGCGGCGTGACTTAGCTGATATAGGATGGCAATCCGCGGTAAGATTTGCAAACAGCTTTGGTGGGTCTACCCTTAAAGTGCTAAGTCCACAGACAACAAGAGGAGGCAGTTCACCTCCATATGTTAAGGTGACACTACCATGCAGCTTCTGAAAGTCCTGACCAAGGATAACATCAGAGCACAGTTGTGGCAGAATAGCTAAATGTACATCTTGATAATCCTTTCCATTAACTCTGAGATTTACCTTACAAAACCCTAAGGTCTGAATAGAGAGAGATGTTGATGCCATGGAAACGGTACCTGATGAGTGATGTAGAGTCAAGGAGAGCCGTTTAACTAAGTCAAGGTTTATGAAACTCTCTGAGCTGCCACTATCAATAAGACCATCTACTTCTGTTCCTTTGATGAATACTTTCACAACTGCCTTTGACAGTGAATTTGGAGTAGCCGCAGAAGTCACTGTTGCTAGAGTCGCATGATCACTGGAATGTGTGGAGGCACTAGCTCTTGTTGATGCATTAGCACGACATACTTTAGAAAAGTGACCTTTCTTGTGGCATTTATGGCACATTGCTTCACGAGCAGGACACTTTGGACGTGGATGTCTTGAAAAACCACAAAAGAAACACACCGTACCTGCTGCTGCTGTCACTGAGGCAGGTTCCCCAGTAACTTCATTGCAAGAGTCTTGGTCAGGAATTGCAGCACTTACCACTCGAGAAGGCTGAGTGGTACTGTATACTTCAGAATTCTTCTGGGCTGAATCTAGAGCTCTTGCCTGGTCAAAGGCAGCGGCTAAGTCGAGAGTTTTATTCTCCAATAAACGCTGCCTTATTATTGGTGATTGCAGGCCACTGATAAAAGCATCCCTGATGGACTCTTCACAATACTGAGCAGCTGTCACTGCTTGGAAGTGACAGTCCTTACCTAAAATTTTCAGTGCTTGAAAGTATTCCTCTAAGGACTCATCAATCTGCTGGCGGCGAGTTGCAAGGCGATAGCGTGCAAAGATTTCATTTGTAGGTTTAATATACTGAGACTTGAGGGTTTTGATAGCATCTTCGTAGGTATTACACTCAGAAATAGCCTCATATATCTTAGGTGACACAAAATTGATGAGCAGACTTAGTTTATCTAGATCTTCTTTAGGAAGGGCTCCCAAGAAGTTTTCGAAAGTCTTAAACCAGTGCTTCCATTCCTGAGCAGCCGTTGATAAGCTGGGGTCACAGTCTAGCCTCTCAGGTTTCAGTAAACGCTCCATGTTGTGATGTAGTCTAGCGCAGGATCACCACCAGGTAGCCCAGGATTCTATGTTCAATAAATTGTTGTGATAGAAACACAGGCCTTATCTCTAGGCTTTATTGAACATAGAATCTTCATAGTACTTCTGCAACAACAAAATATAATGACTAGTACATCTAATAATGGCTTCTACAGGGATGGTGATGTCTTGCATATGTCAAGAGAAAAGTTATAACTACAGGCCACATATTTAAACTCACCATGTAATCTGCATCGCTGATAAATGGATAAAGTAGGAGAGAATCACACACCATGTGTTGGTGCCCATGACACACACCAAACTGTTGTTGTTGTTAAGGGCCCCTAGAGGTGGTGCAGTATTATCCTGCTGCTGCTCCCCACAGGACCAGTATCACTACAGTAAGCCGTTCTAGTATATCAGAAACCCTGAAAGGGTTAAACTAGTGACCACACTTAACATAAACTCAGAGAGATGTTATTGGGTTTGCCCAAACGAGATACACCTGTATGAGGAAATGACATCTATATTAAAAGACAAGAACAATAATAAAACATCCTTCTTGAAAGACATGTCAGCATGGTATGACAGCTTGGTAAAAAAAGATGGGTGGTGGGGATGGGGCTGTCTTGGACAGTGCTCCTGAGGGGGCTAGTGCTGCCCTGGAGGACAGTGCTGAGGGTGCTAGTGTTGTCCTGGAGGAAAGTGCTCCAGAGGATCATAGTGAAATATTAGAAGAGAGAGCTTGTGAGGGTACTAGTGTTTTCCTAGAGGACACTGAAGACAACCTTATTCAGTCCACAGAGGTTCAAAATAGAGATACTTCTGGAGATGGATCAAAATGGGATGCGGCCTCAGGGAATAGTGTCGACACACTACCAGCAAAACCTGGTGGAAGCACTGATGTCCATATGGGGGTAAAAGATATTGAGGTATTGAGGAAACAGGAAAAATAAATGCACCAGCAGTGAACACAGCTGCAATAAATCTGAGCAAACTGAAGTACAATCTATGTTAATACTATGCCTTGGGTATCTGCAGGCACGGTATATCAGGTAAAACAGGTGGGACATGCATCTTTGACCATTCCAAAAAATGCCACACCCACATGACAGCAGGAGAGTGCAACTTCCTTTCTTGCAACTTATTTCACCCAGAAATGTGTCACTCATCAATCCATGAAAGAAAATGCTACAATGCATACTGCCAGGCATATCATCTCAATGGGACTAGAAGACACAAACCAGCCAGACTATGGGAAACAAAAGAGAGGAACCTCAACCTCTCCAGGGACAGAGGTTTTTTAGGGCCAGAAGGGAAAAAAGTCTGGCAAGAAATGACAATAATCCTACACCACCTGAAAACACTGCTGGAGCAGAGGCACGGACAATGGCATCTACCCCAGAACAACAGCTATTAGAGCCAGCAAATAAAACCCTCTAAATTCCACAAATATGACATTTGTCTTTGCAGACATACAGGGGTCTAAAGCTGTCAAAAAACAACAAAATTTCTTGCATCAAAGGACTGCTCACAGAGTCAAATGCAATGTTTGCAGCATTACTCAAGAAATCGTAATGACACGATTGCAAACAAACCATACCCCCGGCCGGGATTGAACCCGCTGGAGTTTTGAGACTATGACCGCGGGTTCAATCCTGGCCGGGGGTATGGTTTGTTTGCAGCATTCACAGAAACCCATATAAAGGATCATTATGACAACGGAATATGGATCCCAGGTTACAACCTATTCTGATGCAACAGACTAAACAGGCAACAAGGCGGGGTTGGCCTGTATGTCACAGAGTTGCTCATTTGCACAGAGCTACTAAACACCTCAAATGATGTCGAAGTTTTGGTGGTAAAGATCGAAAACCAAAACCTTGTCATTGTGGTAGTGTACAAGCCTCCAGATGCAACTTCCCAGCAATTCCAGGAGCAGCTTGAGAAAATTGACCACTGTCTGGAAAATCTCCCAACTCCTGCCCCAAACATCTTATTACTAGGAGATTTCAACCTGAGACACCTAAAATGGAGGAGTATAGCAAACAATGTTTTAGCAGAGATCACCCCAGGAGGCAGCTCAGATGAAAATTCACACACACTTGAACTATTAAATCTCTGCAACAAATTCACCTTAACCCTTTCAGGGTTTCGGCTGTACTAGTACGGCTTAGGCACCAGGGTTTTTGACGTACTAGTATGCCTAAATTCTAGCGTCCTCAAATCTAATGAGAGAAAGGTGGTAGGCCTACATATGAAAGAATGGGTCTATGTGGTCAGTGTGCGTGGTATAAAAAAATCCTGCAGCACACAGTGCGTAATGAGAAAAAAAAAAACTTTGACCGTGTTTTTGGATTGAAACAGCAACTTTGCACTATATTTTCCTATGGTATTTATTGTTGTATTCTAGTTTTCCTGGTCTCATTTTATAGAATGGAAGACATATTACATAAATTGAGATGATTTTGACTGGTTTTACAATGAAAAGCACCTTGAAATTGAGCTCAAAGTAGCACAAATGTTTGATTTTTGCCAAAGTTCAAAAGTAAAAATATCATGCTATGCATCCAATACACATCAACTGGTAAGTCTAATATTCTTTCAGGAGTGCACTGATATTATTTACACCATTTCTACACTAATGCAGTAGTCTGCATAACAGTAAATCTTCTATTTTTGTGTGAGAATAAAAATTCAAAGTGGAAAGCAAAGGAATGTAAGAGGGGCATGGGGATGTGACTAATGAACAGAGGAAATGTTATTTTAGTGCCAGGAATGCCTTTCTTGTTTATTCTGGACCCTATTCAGAAATTGGCATCTTTTGAAATTTGTGTGAAATTGGCAAAATTGCTAAATTCTGACCACTGTATTGGATAGTTGAAATCGGTAAATGGGTGGTTTCGTGTACTCATTCGATAGAAAAAATGGAGTTCTAACGAAGTAGTTATGATTTTTGTCGACTAGTACAGAGGAATTGGCCGAAAATAGGGCTCAAAATGGGCAAAATCGCTGATTCGTAAACATCGTATAGACCGCTAACTTCATGAGAGCATAATTCCTAAGTTTTCAATCAAATTTCATACTTTTGGTGTCATTATGATTGGGAAAAGATTCTCTATCTTTTCATAAGAAAAAATATATTTTTTTAAATTTGGCCGACCCTGAAAACAAGTCTCTGAGAGGGTCTGTCAACCCTGAAAGGGTTAAACCAGCAAATATTAGAGCCTGCAAGACTAAAAAATGTGCTGGACCTCATCTTCACTAACAACAATGATCTGATACATAATATAACTGTATCAAAGACAATTCACTCAGATCACAATATAATAGTGGTACAGACATGTATGCACAGGGCTCTGGACCAGCAAAATGTAAGCAATCATGAAGGTCTCTTCAAGAAATTCAATTTCAGTAACAAAAACATACAATGGGATCAAGTAAACCATGTCCTAAATGCAACAAGCTGGGAAGATATCCTAAACAACACCGACCTGAACAGCTGCCATGAAAAAATGAATTCTGTGGTTCTTGAGATCTGCTCAAGACACATTCCATTAAGAAAAAGAAAGAGATAATGTAAACTAGAAAGAGAGAGACATTCCCTATACAGATGAAGAAGAGGGGTCACAGAGCTGCTGAGTGGGGTCAATATATGTGAAATATGAAGGGAAGTACTAGTCATTGAAATTGCAAATATCGAACTTAAGCTGACGGAATCTTATAGGAGACAAGAATCACCGGAAGAACTAAAAGCCCTAAAGGAAATTGAAAGAAAAAAGAACAAAATACTTCATCTCTTATGCCAAATTTAAAGGAAAAACAATATCCAGTATTGGGCCCCTGCTTAGGCAGAATGGGACATACACAGATGATACCCAAGAAATGAGTGAGATACTAAAGTCCCAGTATGAATCAGTGTTCAGCAAGCCACTGCCCTCTCTAAGGGTCGACAATCCAAATGAATTCTTTATGAATGAAACCCAAAATTTGGTCATCCCAAAACTCTCAGATATTATTATAACTCCACAAAATTTTGAAGGGGCAATTAATGACATGCCCATGCACTCTGCCCCAGGCCCAGACTCATGGAACTCTTGTGTTCAAGAACTGCAAGAAGTCCCTATTGTGTGCCTTCAGCATTTTATGGAGAGGGCCAGGGGTCATCCCACACACACTAAAAACAACAGACATATCCCCACTCCACAAAGGTGGCAGTAAAGCAATTGCAAAGAACTACAGACTGATAGCACTAACATCCCATATCATAAAAATCTTTGAAAGGGTTCTAAGAAGCAAGATAGCCAACCACATAGATACCCATCAGTTACACAACCCAGAGCAACACAGGTTTAGAGTAGGTCGCTCCTGCCTGTTCCAGCTACTGGACCACTATGACAAGGTCCTGGATGCTGTAGAGGATAAACAAAATACAGATGTAGTATACACAGACTTTGCAAAAGCTTTCAATAAGTGTGACCATGGTGTAATAACACACAAAATGCAGGGTAAAGGAATAATGGGAAAAGTTGGTAGATGGATCTACAACTTCCTGACAAATAGAACACAAAGAGTAATAGTAAACAGAGTAAATTCCCAGGCAGCCATGGTAAAAAGCTCTGTTCCACAAGGCACAGTACTTGCTCCCATTCTATTCCTCATCCTCATTTCTGATATAGACAGAAATGTATGCCATAGCTCCATGTTTTTCTTTGCGGATGACACCCAGATCACCATGGCAGTGACCTCCATCGAAGACACTGCGAGACTCCAAGTGGACATCAACCAAATCTTCAAATGGGCCACTGAGAACAATATGAAGTTCAACGAGGAGAAATTTCAACTGCTCAGATATGGAAAACTTGAAGAAATTAAAAATATGTCAGGGTATATCACAAATTCTAACCATACAATAGAGTGGAAAAGTAATGTGAAGGACCTGGGAGTGATAATGTCAGAGAATCTCACCTTCAAAGACCACAATTATGTATCTACCTCATCTGCTAGGAAAATGATAAGATGGATAATGAGAACCTTCAAAACTAGGGATGCCAAGCCCATGATGATTCTCTTCAAATCACTTGTGCTCTCTAGGCTGGAATACTGCTGTACACTCATGGCCCCCTTCAAGGCTGGCAATATTGCAGACCTGGAGAGTGTACAAAAAACTTTCACAGCACACATAAGTGTGATAAGGCACCTAAACTACTGGGAACAGTTGAAGGTCCTTGATCTGTATTCTCTGGAACACAGGCGAGAGAGATACATGCTATACACTTGGAAGGTCCTGGAGGGATTGGTACCAAACTTGCACACAAAAATCACTCAATATGAAAGCAAAACACTCAGCAGGAGATGCAACAATCCCACTATGAAAAGCAGGGGTGCCATGAGTACACTGAGAAACAATACAGTAAGTGTCCAGGGCCCAAGACTATTCAATTGCCTCCCAGCATATATAAGGAGGATTACCAATAGACACCTGGCTGTCTTCAAGAAGGCACTGGACAGGCACCTAAAGTCAGTACCTGACCAACCGTGCTGTGGTTTGTATGTCAGCTTGTGTGCTGCCAGCAGTAACAGCCTGGTTGATCAGACCCTGATCCACCATGAGGCCTGGTCTCAGACCAGGCCGCGGGGATGTTGACCCTCGAAACCCTCTCAAGATTTCCTGAGTTTATTAAGCATATTCTAACCTTATCACTCTGGTCCCAATGATGCCAGATTAGTGATGGCTGATCTGTGTTTGAAAATCCCCTTCTGTATTACCCTCCAATAAAAGTTATGTGATCTTTACACACTACATCAAAGTTGAGTTTTTTCAAACTTGTAAATGTAAGTTCTGGAAGGCATCCATTTGCTGAACAAGTCTCTTTTGTCTACATTTAAAATTTGTTGATCTTTGTATTTAGTTTCTTGTATAATTTTCTTGCAAACATCAGCATATTCAAGTGTGACATCATCATCTGTGATGGCCGCCTCACTGTGTGACATCATCATCTGTGATGGCCGCCTCACTGTGTGACATCATCATCTGTGATGGCCGCCTCACTGCTAATTTTAACATTATACAATTATAAAGGATTTTTAAAGTGACTGAACCAACCATCACAGTAAAAGTTTCTTCAGTCCATTTCATTTACATTTTCTTTCACTGTCTTAAATAAATTTGAAGCTTTTATCTGGATGGTTGTTCTGTTAAGAATATATATTTTTTATTACAATCTTTTAACCATACAGTTAAAACACTATATTATTACAATCTTCTAACCATACAGTTAAAACACTATATTATTACAATCTTCTAACCATACAGTTAAAACACTATATTATTACAATCTTCTAACCATACAGTTAAAACACTATATTATTACAATCTTCTAACCATACAGTTAAAACACTATATTATTACAATCTTCTAACCATACAGTTAAAACACTATATTATTACAATCTTCTAACCATACAGTTAAAACACTCTATATTTCTATCATTGCAACACTACTCTTACTTATAGTTATCTGTAAACAACAAAAACCTGATGCAACTTTGCATTTTTCTTTTATTTCTTCTGTGTCTTGTATAATATTCCAGACATAGATTCAGGTCTTCCAACATCTTCTGTTATTATATTAGTTACTATCACCACCTACATCATCTTCTGTTATTATATTAGTTACTATCACCACCTACATCATCTTCTGTTATTATATTAGTTACTATCACCACCTACATCATCTTCTGTTATTATATTAGTTACTATCACCACCTACATCATCTTCTGTTATTATATTAGTTACTATCACCACCTACATCATCTTCTGTTATTATATTAGTTACTATCACCACCTACATCATCTTCTGTTATTATATTGGTTACTATCACCACCTACATCATCTTCTGTTATTATATTAGTTACTATCACCACCTACATCATCTTCTGTTATTATATTAGTTACTATCACCACCTACATCATCTTGTTATTATATTAGTTACTATCACCACCTACATCATCTTCTGTTATTATATTAGTTACTATCACCACCTACATCACCTTCTGTTATTATATTAGTTACTATCACCACCTACATCATCTTCTGTTATTATATTAGTTACTATCACCACCTACATCATCTTCTGTTATTATATTAGTTACTATCACCACCTACATCATCTTCTGTTATTATATTAGTTACTATCACCACCTACATCATCTTCTGTTATTATATTAGTTACTATCACCACCTACATCATCTTCTGTTATTATATTAGTTACTATCACCACCTACATCATCTTCTGTTATTATATTAGTTACTATCACCACCTACATCATCTTCTGTTATTATATTGGTTACTATCACCACCTACATCATCTTCTGTTATTATATTAGTTACTATCACCACCTACATCATCTTCTGTTATTATATTAGTTACTATCACCACCTACATCATCTTGATATTATATTAGTTACTATCACCACCTACATCATCTTCTGTTATTATATTAGTTACTATCACCACCTACATCACCTTCTGTTATTATATTAGTTACTATCACCACCTACATCATCTTCTGTTATTATATTAGTTACTATCACCACCTACATCACCTTCTGTTATTATATTAGTTACTATCACCACCTACATCATCTTCTGTTATTATATTAGTTACTATCACCACCTACATCATCTTCTGTTATTATATTAGTTACTATCACCACCTACATCACCTTCTGTTATTATATTAGTTACTATCACCACCTACATCATCTTCTGTTATTATATTAGTTACTATCACCACCTACATCACCTTCTGTTATTATATTAGTTACTATCACCACCTACATCATCTTCTGTTATTATATTAGTTACTATCACCACCTACATCATCTTCTGTTATTATATTAGTTACTATCACCACCTACATCACCTTCTGTTATTATATTAGTTACTATCACCACCTACATCATCTTCAGTTATATCAAACTTGTGTTATGATGTAATAATAAGTCTCTTGTATCCTGCAATGTTTACATCTGAAGTATCTTTTGTCTGTTTTATTAAGAACACTTTTATAAAAAAATAAGACAAGTGTGTATGTTAATATTGTGCAGCAGCACAGATATACACAATGACAGGTGTGTGCAGAGTGACGTAGTCACATGTACAACAATAATATGGTGCAGCAGCACAGATATACACAATGACAGGTGTGTGCAGAGTGACATAGTCACATGTACAACAATAATATGGTGCAGCAGCACAGATATACACAATGACAGGTGTGTGCAGAGTGACGTAGTCACATGTACAACAATAATATGGTGGAGCAGCACAGATATACACAATGACAGGTGTGTGCAGAGTGACGTAGTCACATGTACAACAATAATATGGTGCAGCAGCACAGATATACACAATGACAGGTGTGTGCAGAGTGACGTAGTCACATGTACAACAATAATACGGTGCAGCAGCACAGATATACACAATAACAGGTGTGTGCAGAGTGACGTAGTCACATGTACAACAATAATATGGTGCAGCAGCACAGATATACACAATAACAGGTGTGTGCAGAGTGACGTAGTCACATGTACAACAATAATATGGTGCAGCAGCACAGATATACACAATGACAGGTGTGTGCAGAGTGATGTAGTCACATGTATAACAATAATGTGCAGCAGCACAGATATACACAATGACAGGTGTGTGCAGAGTGACAGTACACAGTGCAGCAGCACAGATATACACAATGACAGGTGTGTGCAGACTGATGTAGTCACATGTACAACAATAATATGGTGCAGCAGCACAGATATACACAATGACACAGACTGAGGTACAACAATAATATGTGTGCAGAGTGACGTAGTCACATGTACAACAATAATATGGTGCAGCAGCACAGATGTACACAATGACAGGTGTGTGCAGACTGACGTAGTCACATGTACAACAATAATATGGTGCAGCAGCACAGATGTACACAATGACAGGTGTGTGCAGACTGATGTAGTCACATGTACAACACTTGTTTACCCTCGTAAATTCAACTTTCGTGTACTTTTTTCCCAGGATCTGAGAAGTTTGGCAACAAAGAACTCACATTAATTAAAATTTTGTCTGGCATTAAATGTGACTCTGGTATCATTTAATAATTCACACTGAACCAAATTTACACTAATAATGAACTAGATATAAACAATTTAATAATACACCAGATGTATAAGTTCACCCATCAGTAAAATGTGTACATGGGTGTTAGTGGACTGGTGTGGGTCACATCTTAGGTGTTAGTGGGCTAGTGTGGGTCACATCCTGTGTGTTAGTGGACTGGTGTGAGTCACATCCTGGGTGTTAGTGGACTGGTGTGTGTCACATCCTGGGTGTTAGTGGACTGGTGTGAGTCACATCCTGGGTGTTAGTGGACTGGTGTGAGTCACATCCTGGGTGTTAGTGGACTGGTGTGGGTCACATCTTAGGTGTTAGTGGGCTAGTGTGGGTCACATCCTGTGTGTTAGTGGACTGGTGTGTGTTGCATCCTGGGTGTTAGTGGACTGGTGTGTGTCACATCCTGGGTGTTAGTGGACTGGTGTGAGTCACATCCTGGGTGTTAGTGGACTGGTGTGAGTCACATCCTGGGTGTTAGTGGACTGGTGTGAGTCACATCCTGGGTGTTAGTGGACTGGTGTGAGTCACATCCTGGGTGTTAGTGGACTGGTGTGAGTCACATCCTGGGTGTTAGTGGACTGGTGTGAGTCACATCCTGAGTGTTAGTGGACTGGTGTGAGTCACATCCTGGGTGTTAGTGGACCGGTGTGGGTTCCATCCTGGTTGTTAGTGGACTGGTGTGGGTTGCATCCTGGGTATTATTGGACTGGTGTGGGTCTCATCCTGGGTGTTATTGGACTGGCATGGGTCGCACCTTGGGTGTTAGTGGACTGATGTGGTCACATCCTGGGTGTCAGTGGACTGGTGTGGGTTGCATCCTAGGCATTAGTGGACTGGTGTCAGTCGCATCCTGGGTGTTAGTCGACTGGTGTGGGATGCATATTGGATGTTAGTCGACTGGCGTGGGTCGCATCTTGGATGTTAGCCGACTGGTGTGGGTT
The DNA here is from genome assembly GCF_038502225.1 of Cherax quadricarinatus. NCBI lineage: Eukaryota > Metazoa > Arthropoda > Malacostraca > Decapoda > Parastacidae > Cherax > Cherax quadricarinatus. The sequence goes on from NW_027195266.1 coordinate 223,151, forward strand.
GCATCTTGGGTATTAATGGACTGGTGTGGGTCACATCCTGGGTGTTAGTAGAGTGGTATGGGTCATATCCTGGGTGTTAGTGGACTTGTGTGAGCTCACATCCTGGGTGTAAATGGATTGGTGTGGGGTCAGATCTTACATGTTAGTTGACTGGTGTGGGTCATATTTTCTGTTAGAGGACTGGTGTGGATTGCATCCTGGGTGGTAGTTGACTGCTGTGGGTCTCATCCTGGGTATTAGTGGACTGGTGTGAGTTGCATCCTGATTGTTAGTGGGCTTGTGTGGGTTGCATCATGGGTGTTAGTGGACTGGTGTGGGTCACATCCTTGTATTAGTGGACTGGTGTGAGTTGCATCCTGGTTGTTAGTGGGCTGGTGTGTCTCACATCCTGGGTGTTAGTTGCCCTGTATTGGTCACATCCTGGGTGTTAGATGTCTGGTGTGGGTCTCACCCTGTGTGTTAGTGGACTGCTGTGCGTCACATCTTGGGTGTTAGTGGGCTAGTGCGGGTTGCATCCTGAGTGTTAGCGGACTGGTGTGCGTTGCACCCTGGGTGTTATTGGACTGGCGTGGGTCACATCCTTGGGTGTTAGTCACAGTGATGTGGGTTACATCCTGGGTGTTAGTGGACTGGTGTGGGTTGCATCCTGGGTGTTATTGGATGTTCATGGAACTGGTGTGGGTTACATACTGGGTGTCAGTTGACTGGTGTGGGTCAAACCCTAGGGTTGTAGTGGACTGGTGTGGGTCACATCCTGGGTGTTAATTCGACTGGTGAGGGTTGCATCCTGGGCATTGGATGTTAGTCGACTGGCGTGGGTCGCATCTTGGATGTTAGCCGACTGGTGTGGGTTGCATCTTGGGTATTAATGGACTGGTGTGGGTCACATCCTGGGTGTTAGTAGAGTGGTATGGGTCATATCCTGGGTGTTAGTGGACTTGTGTGGCTCGCTTCCTGGGTGTAAATGGATTGGTGTGGGGTCAGATCTTACATGTTAGTTGACTGGTGTGGGTCATATTTTCTGTTAGAGGACTGGTGTGGATTGCATCCTGGGTGGTAGTTGACTGGTGTGGATCGCATCCTGGGTGGTAGTGGACTGCTGTGTGTCGCATCCTGGGTGTTAGTCGAGTGATGTGGGTTACATCCTGGGTGTAAGTGGACTGCTGTGGGTCTCATCCTGGGTATTAGTGGACTGGTGTGAGTTGCATCCTGATTGTTAGTGGGCTTGTGTGGGTTGCATCATGGGTGTTAGTGGACTGCTGCAGGTCACATCCTTGTATTAGTGGACTGGTGTGAGTTGCATCCTGGTTGTTAGTGGGCTGGTGTGTCTCACATCCTGGGTGTTAGTTGCCCTGTGTTGGTCACATCCTGGGTGTTAAATGACTGGTGTGGGTCGCATCCTGTGTGTTAGTGGACTTCTGTGGGTCATATTCTCTTTCAGAAGACTGGTGTGGGTTGCATCCTGGGTGGTAGTCGACTGGTGTGGGTCGCATCCTGAGTGTTAGTGGACTGCTGTGCATCACATCCTGGGTGTTAGTCAAGTGATGTGGGTTACATCCTGGGTATTAGTGAACTGGTGTGGGTTGCATCCTGGATGTTCATGGGCTGGTGTGGGTTGCATACTGGGTGTTAGTTGACTGCTGTGGGTCAAACCCTGGGTTGTAGTCAACTGGTGTGGGTCACATCCTGGGTGTTAATTGACTGGTGAGGGTTGCATCCTGGGCATTAGTTGACTGCTGTGCATCCCATCCTGGGTGTTAGTTGACTGATGTGGGTATATGCTGGGTGTTAGTGGGCTATTGGGGGTTGCATCCTGGGTGTTAGTAGACTGGTGTGGGTTGCCTTCTGGGTGTTAGTGGACTGGTGTGGGTTGCATCCTGGGAGTTATTGGACTGTTGTGCGTTGCATGATGGGTGGTAGTCGACTTCTGTGGGTCACATCCTGGGGGTCAGTTGACTGCTGTGGGATGCATCCTGGGTGTTAGTGGACTGCTGTGGGTCACATCCTGGGTGTTAGTGGACTACTGTTGGTCATATCCTGGGTGTTAGTGATCTGGTGTGGGTCACATCTTGGGTGTTAGCGGGCTAGTGCGGGTTGCATCCTGAGTGTTAGCGGACTGGTGTGCGTTGCACCCTGGATGTTGGTCTGGTGTTGCATCCTGTGTGTTAGTGGACTGCTGTGGGTTGGTCACTGGGTGGTAGTCGACTGGTGTGTCGTATCCTTGTTGACTGTGTGGGTTGCATCCTGGATGTTAGTCTACTGGTATGGGTTACATCCAGGGTGTTAGTGGTTTGCTGTGGGTCACATCCTGGGTGTTAGTGGACTGCTGTTTGTCGCATCTTGTCTGTTAACGGGCTGGTGTTGGTCACATCCAGGGTGTTATTGGACTTTGTGGGTTGCATCCTGGTTGTTAGTTGACTGGTGTGGGTTACATCCTGGGTGTTAGTGAACAGCTGTTAGTCACATCCTGGATGTTAGTGAACTGGTGTGGGTCACATCTTGGGTGTTAGCGGGCTAGTGCGGGTTGCATCCTGAGTGTTAGCGGACTGGTGTGCGTTGCACCCTGGATGTTGGTGGGCTGGTGAGGGTTGCATCCTGTGTGTTAGTGGACTGCTGTGGGTTGCGTCCTGGGTGGTAGTCGACTGGTGTGGGTCGCATCCTGGGTGTTGACTGTGTGGGTTGCATCCTGGGTGTTAGTGGACTGCTGTGGGATGCATCCAGGCTATTAGTGGACTGCTGTGGGTCACATCCTGTCTGTTAGCAGACTGATGTATGTCTCATCCTGGGTGTTAGTGGTCTTGTGTGATTTTCATCCTGGGTGTTAGTGAACTAGTGTGGGTTGCATCCTGGGTGTTAGTGGACTTGTGTAGGTCACATACTGGGTGTTAGTAGACTGGTGTGCAACCCACACCAGTGTGTTAGTTGACTGGTGTGAGTCCCATCTTGGGTTTTAGTGGATTTGTGTGGTCGCAACCTGGGTGTTTATAGATTGGTGTGGGTAGCATCCTGGGTGTTAGTTAACTGCTGTTGGTCGCATTCTGGTTGTTAGGGGACTGTTGTGGGTTGCATCACCTGACTGTGGGTCAGGTAGGAGTTGATAACTGCCGATATGACGTTTTCCAGGTCATAGGTCCAGCTGCTCAGACAACTTACTTTCTAAATAGTGAAATCAGATGAAAAAAAAATGATCCTAAATGGATGAACAATAGATTAAAATGTCTGAATGGTCAAAAGAGAGGCATATACAGGCAAATCAAAAGAGGAGAGGGACAATTAAGAAATCAATATAATCAGTGAAAAAGAGAAATAAAAAAGGGAATAAGAAAAGCAAAAAGATATTATGAGGTTAGAGTTGCAAGAGAATCAAAGATTAACCCAAAAGAACTCTTTCATGTATACAGAAGTAAGATAAGGGACAAGATAGGCCCACTCGAAAGTTACTCGGGTCAGCTCACGAACAGTGATAAGAAAATTTGTAGAATTTTTAACACATACTTCCTCTCAGTTTGTACAGAGGAAGATACTAGCAGTATTCCAGAAATAATAAATTATGTAGAACAGGATGATAATAACCTATGCATGATTAGGGTCACAAGTGACATGGTCCTTAGGCAATTAGATAAATTAAAACCTAACAAATGCCCAGGCCCTGTTAAACTGAACGCAAGGGTTTTAAAGGAATGTAAAGAGAAGCTTAGCAAACCTTTGGCCAATCTTTTCAACATATCACTGCAAACTGGTATGGTGCCAGATAAGTGGAAAATGGCAAATATGATAACTATTTTCGAAGCAGGACATATGTCCTTAGCTTCGAACTATAGACCAATACGCCTAACCTCCATAGTGGGAAAATTTATGGAATAAATAATTGCCGAGGCAGTTCATAGCCATCTTGAAAAGCATAAATTAATCAAAAAATCTCATCATGATTTTACAAAGGGGTATTCCTGCCTTACGAATTTATTATCTATTTTCACTAAGGTATTTGAGGCGACTAAAATGCCGGAAGCAATGGGCTAGTAACCCCTTCTCCTGTATACATTTACTAAAAAAGAGAAGAAGAAAAACTTTATAAATCTGGGATGCTTGAATGTGCGTGAATGTAGTGCGGATGACAAGAAACAGATGATTGCTGATGTTATGAATGAAAAAAAGTTGGACGTCCTGGCCCTAAACGAAACCAAGCTGAAGGGGGTAGGGGAGTTTCTGTGGGGGGAAATAAATGGGTTTAAATCTGGAGTATCTGAGAGAGTTAGAGCTAAGGAAGGGGTAGCAATAATGTTAAAGGATTAGTTATGGAAAGAGAAAAGAGAATATGAATGTGTAAATTCAAGGATTATGTGGATTAAAGTAAAGGTTGGATGCGAAAATTGGGTCATAATAAGCATGTATGCACCTGGAGAAGAGAGGAATGTAGAGGAGAGAGAGAGATTTTGGGAGATGTTAAGAGAATGTATAGGAACCTTTGAACCAAGTGAGAGAGTAATTGTGGTAGGGGACCTGAATGCTAAAGTAGGAGAAACTTTTAGAGAGGGTGTGGTAGGTAAGTTTGGGGTGCCAGGTGTAAATGTTAATGGGAGCCCTTTGATTGAACTTTGTATAGAAAGGGGTTTAGTTATATTTTAAGAAAAAGAGGATAAATAAGTATACAAGATATGATGGAGGGCAAAATGACAGTAGTTTGTTGGATTATGTATTGGTAGATAAAAGACTGTTGAGTAGACTTCAGGATGTACATGTTTATAGAGGGGCCACAGATATATCAGATCACTTTTTAGTTGTAGCTACACTGAGAGTAAAAGGTAGATGGGATACAAGGAGAATAGAAGCATCAGGGAAGAGAGAGGTGAAGGTTTATAAACTAAAAGAGGAGGCAGTTAGGGTAAGATATAAACAGCTATTGGAGGATAGATGGGCTAATGAGAGCATAGGCAATGGGGTCGAAGAGGTATGGGGTAGGTTTAAAAATGTAGTGTTAGAGTGTTCAGCAGAATTTTGTGGTTACAGGAAAGTGGGTGCAGGAGGGAAGAGGAGCAATTTGTGGAATGATGATGTAAAGAGAGTAGTAAGGGAGAAAAAGTTAGCATGTGAGAAGTTTTTACAAAGTAGAAGTGATGCAAGGAGGGAAGAGTATATGGAGAAAAAGAGAGAGGTTAAGAGAGTGGTGAAGCAATGTAAAAAGAGAGCAAATGAGAGAGTGAGTGAGATGTTATCAACAAATTTTGTTGAAAATAAGAAAATTTTTTTGGAGTGAGATTAACAAGCTAAGGAAGCCTAGAGAACAAATGGATTTGTCAGTTAAAAATAGGAGAGGAGAGTTATTAAATGGAGAGTTAGAGGTATTGGGAAGATGGAGGGAATATTTTGAGGAATTGTTAAATGTTGATGAAGATAGGGAAGCTGTGATTTCGTGTATAGGGCAAGGAGGAATAACATCTTGTAGGAGTGAGGAAGAGCCAGTTGTGAGTGTGTGGTAATTTCGTGAGGCAGTAGGTAAAATGAAAGTGGATAAGGCAGCTGGGATTGATGGGATAAAGACAGAAATGTTAAAAGCAGGTGGGGATATAGTTTTGGAGTGGTTGGTGCTATTATTTAATAAATGTATGGAAGAGGGTAAGGTACCTAGGGATTAGCAGAGAGCATGCATAGTTTCTTTGCATAAAGGCAAAGGGGACAAAAGAGAGTGCAAAAATTATAGGGGATAAATCTGTTGAGTATACCTGGTAAAGTGTATGGTAGAGTTATTATTGAAAGAATTAAGAGTAAGATGGAGAATAGGATAGCAGATGAACAAGGAGGCTTTAGGAAAGGTAGGGGGTGTGTGGACCAGGTGTTTACAGTGAAACATATAAGTGAACAGTATTTAGATAAGGCTAAAGAGGTTTTTGTGGCATTTATGGATTTGGAAAAGGCGTATGACAGGATGGATAGGGGGGCAATGTGGCAGATGTTGCAAGTGTATGGTATAGGAGGTAGGTTACTGAAAGCAGTGAAGGGTTTTTACAAGGATAGTGAGGCTCAAGTTAGAGTATGTAGGAAAGAGGGAGATTATTTCCCAGTAAAAGTAGGCCTTAGACAAGGATGTGTGATGTCACCATGGTTGTTTAATATATTTATAGATGGGGTTGTAAGAGAAGTAAATGCGAGGGTCTTGGCAAGAGGTGTAGATTTAAAAGATAAAGAATCACATATAAAGTGAGAGTTGTCACAGTTGCTCTTTGCTGATGACACTGTGCTCTTGGGTGATTCTGAAGAGAAGTTGCAGAGGTTGGTGGATGAATTTGGTAGGGTATGTAAAAGAAGAAAATTAAAAGTGAATACAGGAAAGAGTAAGGTTATGAGGATAACAAAAAGATTAGGTGATGAAAGATTGGATATCAGATTGGAGGGAGAGAGTATGGAGGAGGTGAATATTATTTTTTTTTTTTTTTTTTTTTTTTTTTTATTATCACACTGGCCGATTCCCACCAAGGCAGGGTGGCCCGAAAAAGAAAAACTTTCACCATCATTCACTCCATCACAGTCTTGCCAGAAGGGTGCTTTACACTACAGTTTTTAAACTGCAACATTAACACCCCTCCTTCAGAGTGCAGGCACTGTACTTCCCATCTCCAGGACTCAAGTCCGGCCTGCCGGTTTCCCTGAACCCCTTCATAAATGTTACTTTGCTCACACTCCAACAGCACGTCAAGTATTAAAAACCATTTGTCTCCATTCACTCCTATCAAACACGCTCACGCATACCTGCTGGAAGTCCAAGCCCCTCGCACACAAAACCTCCTTTACCCCCTCTCTCCAACCTTTCCTAGGCTGACCCCTACCCCGCCTTCCTTCCACTACAGACTGATACACTCTGTTTCGCTCCATTCTCTCTACATGTCCGAACCACCTCAACAACCCTTCCTCAGCCCTCTGGACAACAGTTTTGGTAATCCCGCACCTCCTCCTAACTTCCAAACTACGAATTCTCTGCATTATATTCACACCACACATTGCTCTCAGACATGACATCTCCACTGCCTCCAGCCTTCTCCTCGCTGCAACATTCATCACCCATGCTTCACACCCATATAAGAGCATTGGTAAAACTATACTCTCATACATTCCCCTCTTTGCCTCCAAGGACAAAGTTCTTTGTCTCCACAGACTCCTAAGTGCACCACTCACTCTTTTTCCCTCATCAATTCTATGATTCACCTCATCTTTCATAGACCCATCCGCTGACACGTCCACTCCCAAATATCTGAATACATTCACCTCCTCCATACTCTCTCCCTCAAATCTGATATTCAATCTTTCATCACCTAATCTTTTTGTTATCCTCATAACCTTACTCTTTCCTGTATTCACCTTTAATTTTCTTCTTTTGCACAGCCTACCAAATTCATCCACCAATCTCTGCAACTTCTCTTCAGAATCTCCCAAGAGCACAGTGTCATCAGTAAAGAGCAGCTGTGACAACTCCCACTTTGTGTGTGATTCTTTATCTTTGAACTCCACGCCTCTTGTCAAGACCCTCGCATTTACTTCTCTTACAACCCCATCTATAAATATATTAAACAACCACGGTGACATCACACATCCTTGTCTAAGGCCTACTTTTACTGGGAAATAATTTCCCTCTTTCCTACATACTCTAACTTGAGCCTCACTATCCTCGTAAAAACTCTTCACTGCTTTCAGTAACCTACCTCCTACACCATACACTTGCAACATCTGCCACATTGCCCCCCTATCCACCCTGTCATACGCCTTTTCCAAATCCATAAATGCCACAAAGACCTCTTTAGCCCTATCTAAATACTGTTCACTTATATGTTTCACTGTAAACACCTGGTCCACACACCCCCTACCTTTCCTAAAGCCTCCTTGTTCATCTGCTATCCTATTCTCCATCTTACTCTTAATTCTTTCAATAATAACTCTACCATACACTTTACCAGGTATACTCAGCAGACTTATCCCCCTATAATTTTTGCACTCTCTTTTATCCCCTTTGCCTTTATACAAAGGAACTATGCATGCTCTCTGCCAATCCCTAGGTACCTTACCCTCTTCCATACATTTATTAAATAATTGCACCAACCACTCCAAAACTATATCCCCACCTACTTTTAACATTTCTATCTTTATCCCATCAATCCCGGCTGCCTTACCCCCTTTCATTTTACCTACTGCCTCACGAACTTCCCCCACACTCACAACTGGCTCTTCCTCACTCCTACAAGATGTTATTCCTCCTTGTCCTATACACAAAATCACAGCTTCCCTATCTTCATCAACATTTAACAATTCCTCAAAATATTCCCTCCATCTTCCCAATACCTCTAACTCTCCATTTAATAACTCTCCTCTCCTATTTTTAACTGACAAATCCATTTGTTCTCTATGCTTTCTTAACTTGTTAATCTCACTCCAAAACTTTTTCTTATTTTCAACAAAATTTGTTGACATCTCACCCACTCTCTCATTTGCTCTCTTTTTACATTGCTTCACCACTCTCTTAACCTCTCTCTTTTTCTCCATATACTCTTCCCTCCTTGCATCACTTCTACTTTGTAAAAACCTCTCATATGCTAACTTTTTCTCCCTTACTACTCTCTTTACATCATCATTCCACCAATCGCTCCTCTTCCCTCCCGCACCCACTTTCCTGTAACCACAAACTTCTGCTGAACACTCTAACACTACATTTTTAAACCTACCCCATACCTCTTCGACCCCATTTCCTATGCTCTCATTAGCCCATCTATCCTCCAATAGCTGTTTATATCTTACCCTAACTGCCTCCTCTTTTAGTTTATAAACCTTCACCTCTGTCTTCCCTGATGCTTCTATTCTCCTTGTATCCCATCTACCTTTTACTCTCAGTGTAGCTACAACTAGAAAGTGATCTGATATATCTGTGGCCCCTCTATAAACATGTACATCCTGAAGTCTACTCAACAGTCTTTTATCTACCAATACATAATCCAACAAACTACTGTCATTTCGCCCTACATCATATCTTGTATACTTATTTATCCTCTTTTTCTTAAAATATGTATTACCTATAACTAAACCCCTTTCTATACAAAGTTCAATCAAAGGGCTCCCATTATCATTTACACCTGGCACCCCAAACTTACCTACCACACCCTCTCTAAAAGTTTCTCCCACTTTAGCATTCAGGTCCCCTACCACAATTACTCTCTCACTTGGTTCAAAGGCTCCTGTACATTCACTTAACATCTCCCAAAATCTCTCTCTCTCCTCTGCATTCCTCTCTTCTCCAGGTGCATACACGCTTATTATGACCCACTTCTCGCATCCAACCTTTACTTTAATCCACATAATTCTTGAAATTACACATTCATATTCTCTTTTCTCCTTCCATAACTGATCATTTAACATTACTGCTACCCCTTCCTTTGCTCTAACTCTCTCAGATACTCCAGATTTAATCCCATTTATTTCCCCCCACTGAAACTCTCCTACCCCCTTCAGCTTTGTTTCGCTTAGGGCCAGGACATCCAACTTCTTTTCATTCATAACATCAGCAATCATCTGTTTCTTGTCATCCGCACTACATCCACGCACATTTAAGCATTCCAGTCTTATAAAATTTTTCTTCTTCTCTTTTTTAGTAAGTGTCTTCAGGAGAAGGGGTTACTAGCCCATTGCTCCCGGCATTTTAGTCGCCTCATACGACACGCATGGCTTACGGAGGAAAGATTCTTTTCCACTTCCCCATGGACAATAGAAGAAATAAAGAAGAACAAGAGCTATTTAGAAAAAGGAGAAAAACCTAGATGTATGTATATATATATATATGCATGTGCGTGTCTGTGAAGTGTGACCAAAGTGTAAGTAGGAGTAGCAAGATATCCCTGTTATCTAGCGTGTTTATGAGACAGAAAAAGAAACCAGCAGGTGAATGTATTCAAATATTAGGGAGTGGACATGTCAGTGGATGGGTCTATGAAAGATGAGGTGAATCATAGAATTGATGAGGGGAAAAGGGTGAGCAGTGCACTTAGGAGTCTGTGGAGACAAAGAACTTTGCCCTTGGATGCAAAGCGGGGAATGTATGAGAGTATAGTTTTACCAACACTCTTATATGGGTGTGAAGCATGGGTGATGAATGTTGCAGCAAGGAGAAGGCTAGAGGCAGTGGAGATATCATAAGAACATAAGAACATAAGAAAGGAGGAACGCTGCAGGAGGCCTGCTGGCCCATACTAGGCAGGTCCTTTACAATTCATCCCACTAACAAAACATTTGCCCAACCCAATTTTCAATGCCACCCAAGAAATAAGCTCTAATGTGAAAGTCCCACTCAAATCCAACCCCTCCCACTCATGTACTTATCCAACCTAGATTTGAAACTACCCAAAGTCCCAGCCTCAATAACCCAACTAGGTAGACTGTTCCACTCATCAACTACCCTATTTCCAAACCAATACTTTCCTATGTCCTTTCTAAATCTAAATTTATCTAATTTAAATCCATTACTGCGGGTTCTCTCTTGGAGAGACATCCTCAAGACCTTATTAATATCCCCTTTATTAATACCTATCTTCCACTTATACACTTCGATCAGGTCTCCCCTCATTCTTCGTCTAACTGAATGTAACTTAAGAGTCTTCAATCTTTCTTCATAAGGAAGATTTCTAATGCTATGTATTAATTTAGTCATCCTACGCTGAATGTTTTCTAACGAATTTATGTCCATTTTGTAATACGGAGACCAGAACTGAGCTGCATAATCTAGGTGAGGCCTTACTAATGATGTATAAAGCTGCAGTATGACCTCTGGACTTCTGTTGCTTACACTTCTTGATATAAATCCCAGTAATCTATTTGCCTTATTACGTACGCTTAGGCATTGCTGTCTTGGTTTAAGGTTGCTGCTCACCATAAGCCCCAAGTCCTTTTCGCAATCTGTATGGCTAAGTTCTACATCATTTAACTTATAAGTACTAGGGTTATGGGCACTCCCAAGCTTCAGAACCTTGCATTTATCTACATTGAACTGCATCTGCCACTTTTCTGACCAAGAATAGAGTTTGTTTAAATCCTCCTGAAGTTCCATAACATCTACGTTTGAATCACTTATCCTACCTATCTTTGTGTCATCGGCGAATTTGCTCATATCACTAGTAATTCCCTCATCAAGATCATTGATATATATTATAAACAACAACAGGCCCATGACTGATCCCTGTGGAATGCCACTTGTTACAGATCCCCACTCGGACTTAACCCCATTTATGGACACTCTCTGCTTCCTGTCAGTGAGCCATGACTCGATCCACGAGAGCACTTTTCCCCCAATGCCATGAGCTGCCACTTTCTTTAACAGTCTATGGTGCGGAACTCTATCAAAAGCCTTACTAAAATCTAAGTAAATAATATCAAATTCTTTATTGTGGTCAACAGCCTCAAAAGCTTTACTGAAGAAAGTTAATAAATTAGTTAGACAAGACCGGCCTCTTGTGAATCCATGCTGAGTATCATTAACCAAGCTATGCTTATCGAGATGGCTTCTTATAATCTCAGCTATAATTGACTCTAGTAATTTGCCTACAATTGAGGTCAGGCTTATTGGGTGGTAATTTGACGGTAACGACTTGTCCCCTGTTTTAAAAATAGGAATTACATTAGCCATCTTCCACATATCAGACACTACACCTGTTTGAAGAGATATATTAAAAATATTAGTTAATGGTTCACAGAGTTCCATTTTGCATTCCTTAAGAACCCTTGAAAAAACCTCATCAGGACCCAGCGACTTATTTTGCTTCAGTCTGTCTATCTGCTTCACAACCATCTCACTAGTGACTGTGATGTTACATAATTTATCTTCTTCTAGCCCACTGTAAAAATTAATTACTGGAATATTGTTAGTGTCTTCCTGTGTAAAAACTGAGAGAAAATAATTATTTAAAATCAAGCACATTTCATTCTCTTTGTCAGTAAGGTGCCCATAGTTATTTTTAAGGGGACCTATCTTATCTCTAACTTTTGTTCTATAGACCTGGAAAAAACTTTTTGGGTTAGTTTTAGAATCCCTAGCAACTTTAATTTCATAGTCCCTTTTAGCTTTTCTTATCCCGTTTTTAATGTCCCTCTTAATGTCAATATACTGATTCATAAGATGATCCTCACCTCTTTTGATACGCCTATAAATTCCTTTCTTATGCCCTAGTAGATATTTGAGCCTATTATTCATCCATTTTGGGTCATTTCTATTTGATCTAATTTCTTTATATGGGATAAACGCTCTTTGAGCAGCATGTATAGTGTTCAGAAAACTGTCATATTGATAGCTCTCTTCGTTACCCCAGTCAACAGATGATAAGTGTTCTCTAAGCCCATCGTAATCCGCTAAGTGAAAATCTGGGACTGTTACTGAGTTATCGCTACTATTGTACTTCCATTCAATGCTAAATGTAATTGATTTGTGGTCGCTAGCACCCAGTTCCTCTGAAATTTCTAAATTATTAACAAGGGATTCATTGTTTGCCATAACTAAGTCAAGCAGGTTATTTCCCCTTGTAGGTTCTGTCACAAACTGCTTCAAAAAACAATCCTGAAATACCTCTAAGAAGTCGTATGATTCTAAATTCCCAGTCAAGAAATTCCAATCAACATGACTAAAGTTAAAGTCTCCTAGAATTACTACATTATCGTGCCTTGTGGCCTTCACAATTTCCTCCCATAGTAGTTTCCCTTGGTCCCTATCTAAGTTTGGGGGACGGTATATCACTCCTAAAATCAGTTTTTCATGCCCCTCTGAAAATTCTATCCAAACAGACTCTGTATGTGTTACTTCAGACTTAATACCCGTTTTTATGCAACAGTTCAAGCGATCTCGGACATACAATGCCACCCCACCCCCCTTCCCAATACTTCTATCTTCTTGGAACAATTTAAAACCCTGAATATGACATTCCGCAGGCATGTCCCGACTTTTTGAATTAAACCACGTCTCAGTTAAGGCAAATACATCATTGTTACCTGCACTAGCAACTAATCTCAACTCGTCCATCTTATTCCTAGCACTACGGCAGTTAGCATAATAAACATTGAAAGTCCTTTCTCTTTACCCTTCCTGCTCATTTCTATTTTTATACTAAACCTATTACTGTCCTTATCACCCAAGGTCCCTGGCTTTTCAATATCTACCTCGTTCTTATTATTACTAGTTCCCCTAGAACATTACTACACTGGGACTTCACTGTTTTCCTGCCAAAACCCATACCACTAACTACTCCTAGTTTAAAGTCCTAACTGCTCCCTCCACTGCAGTTGCCAGTGCTCCCACTCTACACCTAGATAAGTGAACCCCATCCCTGGCATACATGTCATTTCTGCCATAGAAGAGGTCCCAGTTGTCAATGAATGTTACCGCATTTTCCTTACAGTATTTGTCCAGCCAGCAATTGACACCAATTGCCCTGGACAACCATTCATTTCCAACTCCCCTCCTTGGCAAAATACCACATATGAGAGGGTTCCCACCCTTACTCCTAATTATTTCTATTGCTGACCTATACCTGCTAATCAGGTCTTCACTCCTACGTCTGCCAACATCGTTGCCTCCAGCACTGAGACAGATAATAGGATTACTCCCATTACCCCTCATGATGTCATCCAGATGGCTAACAATATCCTCCATCCCAGCCCCAGGAAAGCTAACTCTCTGTCTCCTACTCCTTTCCTTCAAGCAGAACGCCCTATCCATATACCTTACTTGGCTATCCCCAACAACAACAATATTCGTACCTTCCTTGGTGTCGTTCGTCGTGACGTTCCCAGTAGTCGACTCACATTCGTCGGGTAGCACTGAGAATGTATTAGATGTTTCCACAACAGTTTCCACGGCAGTCTCTTTCTTCTTCATCGTTTCTACCTTTCCATTCGTCTTCTTGATCATGTTTGAGGGCAATGTGTGGTGTGAATATAATGCAGAGAATTCGTAGTTTGGAAGTTAGGAGGAGGTGCGGGATTGCCAAAACTGTTGTCCAGAGGGCTGAGGAAGGGTTCTTGAGGTTGTTTGGGAATGTAGAGAGAATGGAGCAAAACAGAATGACTTCAAGAGTGTATCAGTCTGTAGTGGAAGGAAAGCGGGGTAGGGGTCTGCCTAGGAAAGGTTGAAGGGAGGGGGTAAATGAGGTTTTGTGTTAGGGGCTTGGACTTCCAGCATGCATGCATGAGAGTGTTTGATAGGAGTGAATGGAGACAAATGGTTTTTAACACTTGACGTGCTGTTGGAGTGTGAACGAAGTAACATTTATGAAGGGATTCAGGGAAACCGGCAGGATAGACTTGAGTCCTGGAGATGAGAAGTACAGTGCCTGCACTCTGAAGGAGGGGTGTTAATGTTGCAGTTTAAAAACTGTAGTGTAAAGCAGCCTTCTGGCAAGACAGTGATGGAGTGAATGATGGTGAAAGTTTTTCTTTTTCGGGCCACCCTGCCTTGGTGGGAATCAGCCAGTGTGTTAATAAAATAAAATAAAAATAATCTGAGTATGTAGCTCATGGTAATAAATATGATATTGTGTATATGGACTTCAGTAAGGCTTTTGACAGGGTACCACATCAGAGACTATTGAGGAAAAGTAAGGCACATGTAATAGGAGGAGAAATTTTTTCTTGGATACAGGCATGGTTAAGAAATAGGCAGCAGGGAGTTTGCATAAATTGGGAGAAGTCAGTGTGGGGAAGTGTCATGAGCAGTGTTGCACAGGCGTCAGTGTTGGCCCCCTGTTGTTCACAATCTACATAACGACATAGATGAGTGCATAAAGAGCGACATAAGCAAGTTTGCAAATGACACCAAAATAGGCTGTTGAATTCATTCTCACGAGGACATTAGAGCACTACAGGAAGATTTAAATAGACTGATGAAGTGGTCAGAGAAGTGGCAGTTGCAATTTAATATAGACAAATGCAAAGTTCTAAACATTGGACAGGAAAATAACCATGCCATATATAAACTAAATAATGTAGATATTAATTCAACTGACTGCAAAAAGGATTTGGGATTTCTGGTTAGCAGTAATCTGAAACCAAGACAAGAGTGCACAAGTGTTTGCAATAATGCTAACAGAATCCTTGGCTTCATATTAAGGTATATAAACAGTAGAAGTCCTAAGGTTATTCTTCAACTCTATATATCCTTGGTTAGGCCTCATTTAGATTGTGATGCACAGTTTTGGTCACTGTATTACAGAATGGATTTAAATGTTCTGGAAAACATAGAAAAGACGATGACAAAGTTGTTCCTATGTATCAGAAATCTTCCCTATGAGGATAGACTGAGGGCCCTGAATCTGCACTCTCTAGAAAGGTGTAGAATTAGGGGGGATATGATTGAGGTGTATGACTGGAAGACAGGAATAAATAAAGGGGAAGCAATTAGCATGCTGAAAATATCTAGCCTAGACAAGACTCGCAGCAATGGTTTTAATCCAAAAACACGGTCAAAGTTTTTTTTTTCTCATTACACACTGTGTGCTGCAGGATTTTTTTTATACTGCACACACTGACCACATAGACCCATTCTTTCATATGTAGGCCTACCAGCTTTCTCTCACTAGATTTGAGGGCGCTAGAATTTAAGTGTACTAATACGTCAAAAACCTTGGTGCGTAAACCGTTCTAGTATGGCGGAAACCATTAAAGGGTTAAGTTGGAAAAATTCAGATTCAGGAAGGATATAGGAAAGCACTGGTTTGGTAATAGAGTTGTGGATGAGTGGAACAAACTCCCAAGTTTTCTCGTACAAGTTAAGATTCATAAGTGAGTGGATGTGGGTGGGTCTGAGTTAGAGCTGATTAGCTTGGGCTGCTAGGTCTATTGACGTGTTCCTTCCTTACATGAATGTGACTTGACCTAACTAGATTGGGGCATTGGCTTAAGCCGGTAGGAGACTTGGACCTGCCTCACATGGGCCAGTAGGCCTGCTGCAGTGTTCCTTCTTTCTTATGTTCTTATGTTAGTTGACTAGTGTGGGTTGCATCCTGGGTATTAGTTGTCTGGTGTTGGTCACATCCTGGTTGTTAGTGGACTGCTGTGGGTCACATCCTGGGTGTTAGTTGGCTTCTGTGAGTCGCATCTTCGGTGTTACTTGATTGGTGTTGGTCACATCCTGGGTGCTAGTCAACTGGTGTGGATTGCATCCTGGGTGTTAGTTGACTGGTGTGGGTTGCATCCTAGGTGTTAGTAGACTGGTGTGGGTCACATCCTGGGTATTAGTGGACTTATGTGGGTTGCATCCTGGGTGTTAGTTGACTGGTGTGGGTGCATCCTGGGTGTTAGTTGACTGGTGTGGGTTATATCCTAGGTGTTGTTGGACTGGTGTGGGTCACATCCTGGGTGTTAGTCAACTGGTGTGGGTTGCATTTTTGGTTTTAATGGATTTGTGTGGATTGCATTCTGGGCATTAGTTGACTGGTGCAGGTTGCATCCTGGGTGTTAGTGGACAGGTCTGTGCTGCATCCTGGGTATTCGAGGACCGGTGTGGGTTGCATCCTGGGTGTTGACTGGCGTGGGTCACATCCTGGGTGTTAGTTGACTGATGCGGGTTTCATCCTGGGTGTTAGTGGACTGTTGTAGGTCGCATCCTGGGTGTTAGTGAACTGGTTTGGGTTACGTCCTGGGTGTTAGTGGACTTGTGTGGGTCGCATCATGGGTGTTATTGTTCTGGTGTGGGTCACATCCTGGGTGTTAGTGCACTGATGTGCACATATCCTGGGTATTAGTAGACTGGTGTGGGTCACATCCTGGGTGATATTGGACTTGTGTGGGTCAGATCCTGGGTGTTAGTGGGCTAGAGTGGGTTGCATCCTGGGTGTTAGTGGTCTGGTGTAGGTTGCATCCTGGGTGTTAGTTGACTGCTGCTGGTTGCATCCTGGTTGTTAGTGGACTGGTGTGGGTCACATCCTGGGTGTTAGTTGACTGCTGCTGGTCGCATCCTGGTTGTTAGTAGACTGGTGTGGGCTGCTTCACCTGACTGTGGGTAAGGTAGGTGGTGATGACTGCTGATGTGACGTTTTCCAGGGCATAGTTCCAGCTGCTCGGACAACTTATTTTCTAAATAGGGAAATCAGATCAAGGAAAAATAATCCTAACTGGATGAACAATAGATTAAAATTTCTCAGTGGTCAAAAGAGAGGCATATACAGGCAAATCAAAAGAGGAGAGGGATAGTTAAGTAATCAGTATATTCAGTTAAAAAGAGAAATAAAAAAAGGGAAAAAGAAAAGCAAAAAAGAGATTATGAGGTTAAAGTTGCAAGAGAATCAAAGACTAACCCAAAAAGATTCTTTTAGTTATACAGAAGTAAGATCAGGGACAAGATAGGCCCACTCAAAAGTTACTCGGGTCAGCTCACGGACAGTGATAAGGAAATGTGTAGAATTTTTAACACATACTTACTTACTGTTTTTACACAGGGAGATACTAGCAGTATTTCAGAAATAATAAATTATGTAGAACAGGACGATAATAAACTATGCACAATTAGGGTCACAAGTGACATGGTCCTTAGGCAAATAGATAAATTAAAACCTAACAAATGCCCAGGCCTTGTTAAACTGTATGCAAAGGTTTTAAAGGAATGTAAGGAGGAGCTTAGCAAACCTCTGGCTAATCTTTTCAACATATCACTACAAACTGGCATGGTGCCAAATAAGTGGAAAATGGGAAATGTGATACCTATTTTCAAAGCAGGTAACAGGTCCATAGCTTCGAACTGTAGACCAATACGCCTAACTTCCTTATTGGGAAAATTTATGGAATCAATAATTGCCTAGGCAGTTCATAGCCATCTTGAAAAGCATAAATTAATCAACAAATCTCAGCATGGTTTTACAAAGGGGTGTTCCTGCCTTACGAATTTATTAACTATTTTCACTAAGGTATATGATTAGGTAGATCATGGTAATAAATATGATATTGTGTATATGGACTTCAGTAAGGCTTTTTACAGGCTCCCACATCAGAGACTATTGAGGAAAATTAAGGAACATGGAATAGGAAGAGAAATTTTTTCTTGGATATAGGCATGGTTAACAAATAGGCAGCAGAGAGTTTGCATAAATGAGGAGAAGTCAGGGTGGGGAAGTGTCATGAGCGGTGTTCCACAGGAGTCAGTGTTGGGCCCCCTGTTGTTCACAATCTACATAAACGACATAGATGATGGCATAAAGAGCAACATAAGCAAGTTTGCCGATGACACCAAAATAGGCCATCGAATTCTTTCTGACGAGGACATTAGAGCACTCCAGGAACATTTGAATAGACTGATGCAGTGGTCGGACATGTAGCAGTTGCAGTTTAATAAAGACAAATGCAAAGTTCTAAACATTGGACAGGAAAATAACCATGCCACTTATAAAGTAAATAATGTAGATCTTAATACAAGGATTTGGGATTTCTGGTTAGCAGTATTCTGAAACCAAGACAATAGTGCATAAGCGTTCGCAATAAAGCTAACAGAATCCTCGGTTTCATATTAAGATACGTAAATAATAGGAATCCTCAGGTTATTCTTCAACTCTATATATCCTTGGTTAGGCCTCATTTAAATTGTGGTGCACAGTTTTGTTCACCGTATTACAGAATGGATTTAAATGCTCTGGAAAATGTAAAAAAGATGATGACAAAGTTGATCCCATGTATCAGAAATCTTCCCTATGAGGATAGACTGAGGGCTCTGAATCTGCACTCTCTAGAAAGGCATAGAATTAGGGGGGATATGATGGAGATGAATAAAGGGGAAGCATATAGCATGCTGAAAATTTCCAGCCAAGACAGGACTCGCAGCAGTGGTTTCAAGTTGGAAAAATTCAGATTCAGGAAGGATATAGGAAAGCACTGGTTTGGTAACAGAGTTGTGGATGAGTGGAACAAACTCCCGAGTACCTTTCATGCATGCTAACATGTTGTGTAGTTTTAAAAATAGGTTAGTTAGATACATGAGTGTGTGTGGGTGGGTGTGAGTTGGAGCTGAATAGCTTGTGCTGCTGGGTCTAGTGCTGTGTTCCTTCCTTAATAGAATGTCACTTGTCCTGACTAGGTTCAGGCATTGACTTAAGCTGGTAGGAGACTTGGACCTGCCTCGCATGGGCCAGTAGGGCTGCTTCAGTGTTCGATCTTTCTTATGTTAGTTGACTGGTGTGGGTTGCATCCTGGGTGTTAGTTGTCTGGTGTTGGTCACTTCCTGGTTGTTAGTGGTCTGCTGTGGGTCGCATCCTGGGTGTAAGTTGACTTCTGTGGGGTGCATCTTGGGTGTTAGTTGACTGGTGTGGGTCGCATCTTGGGTGATAGTGAACTGGTGTGGGTTGCATCCTGGGTATTAGTGGACTGGTGTGTGTTGCATCCTGGGTGTTAGTTTACTGGTGTGGGTTGCATCTTGGCTGTTAGTGGACTTGTCTGGGTCACATCCTGGGTATTAGTGGACTGGAGTGTATTGCATCCTCTGTGTTAGTTGACTGGTGTGGCTCGTATCCTGGGTGTTAGTTGACTGGTATGGGTCGCATCCTGGGTGTTGACTGGTGTGGGTTGCATCCTGGGTGTTAGTCGACTGGTGTGGGTCACATCCTGCGTGTTAGTGGACTGGTGTGGATTGCATCCTGGGTGTTAGCTGACTGGTGTGGCTAGCATCCTGGGTGTTAGTCGACTTGTGTGGGTTGCATCCTGGGTGTTAGATGACTTGTGTGGTCACCTCCTGGGTGTTAGTCGACTAGCGTGGGTCACATCCTGGGTTTTCATCGACTGATGTGGGTCACATCCTGGGTGTTAGTGGACTGGTGTGGGTCGCATCCAGGGTGTTAGTGAACTGTGTGAGTCGCATCCTGGGACAAAACTGACCTAATTTGCAGGAAATGCTCAGCATAACAAGTGACTTTCTATATAGTAGTATGTTATTCATGTTAGCTATGATCTGTATACCTTGTACATGTACTTGTATACCTTGTACATGTACTTGTATACCTTGTACATGTACTTGTATACCTTGTACATGTACTTGTATACCTTGTACATGTACTTGTATACCTTGTACATGTACTTGTATACCTTGTACATGTACTTGTATTAATAAAGTTATTATTATTATTATTATTATTATTATTATTATTATTATTATTATTATTATTATGAAACAATATTATAATTATTTATAATTGGTAATAATAATCATTGCATAATTATAAATTCATTAATTTAATAGAATATTTATTAAATAATTATAATGTTAATAATTACATTAATAATAAAATAATATTTTATTAAGAGGTAGGATTGTTATTTGATATTTGTAATAGTTATTTATAATGTAATTATCAAAA